>NC_064304.1:24140192-24304699 GCF_023373825.1 Bactrocera dorsalis | reverse complement strand
AGATTTTACAAATTTCCAATTACTTCATTAAATTTTTGTTTAATCTAAACTGGATATATTAAGTTTGCCACGAAGAAAACTGCAGAGATCCAATAAAATATATACATAAATGATCAACACAAAAAGCTGAGTCGATTTATCCAGGTCCGTCTGTCTGTATATACGCGAACTAGCGCCTCAGTTTTTGAGATCTGCAATTTTGCACACGTTCTTTTCCCCCCAAGAAGCTGCTCATTTGTCGTAACCGCCGATATCGGACAACTATAGCATTTAGATGCCATACAAACTGAATTATCGAACTATCAGAATCAAGTGCTTGTAGGGAAAACTTTGTCAGTTTACAAGATATTTTCACGAAATTTAGCATGACCCATAGCAATAATGCAATCACCGCAGAAATTGTTCAGCTTGGCTCACTGTGGTAAATATGTAGCTGTCATATAAACACACCTTTCAAATTAAATACAAAGAACTTTTCATACCTCTTTATGCTATAAAATGCATATGTAAAGGGTATATTAGCTGCGGTGCAAGCGAAGATAACGTTTTTTCTTGTTATTATTCATAACAAACTCGGCAAACTCATGCCTTCATGATTTCTAATTAATTTATTAAATGCAATGTTAAAATGTATGTGATTACTAACATGAATTCATTAAACACTTCCTTTCGACAGTTCCGAACGATGTCATCAGGAGCTCTCGACAATATTAATAAATACCAATTTATTGGGAAAATGTTTATATATGTAACTCAGAGTTTAACTTCACCCACATACAAATAGTAGAATTATGCTCCAAATAAGATATGAAGGCAGCTTACTAAAATATTACAACAAATACGTATTGACATCTTTCTGACATATTCTGCGAAATTTCGACATTCGTTAAACTTTACTTCGAGCGCTGGTGTTAGGCACAAGCTGCATTCCAACACGCAAACGGCATATTATCCTGCCAACCATACTAAAAGCCCACTTTACTTGTTTAACAAGTTTCCCTTTTCAACCGACGAACCAGCAATCGGCAACATATAAACAAACATACATACATATATGTATGTAAGTGTAAGTTATATAGAGTACATCGGTCTCGCCAAGGACTGGGAGTGAGTGGCGAGCGAACATCGATGTTGAATGCCATTAGAAATAAATAAAAAGCACAAAATATCCTTCTAAACGAGGCTCTTAAAAACATGCACTGTGACAAATACAAAAAAGTGCCGAAAATATTTTTGGGTCATAAAAAGTAAATTTGTCTGTTGAATAAGAAAAAATTATAGTCAACTAGAAATGCAATTCTTTAATGGCGTGGTTTGATCTTCGGCAGCTTGCCGGCACGGCTACAGAATCAACTCGCTGAAGTGGTGTTTCAGCATACATATAAGGAATATGGCAGGAAGGGTTCACCCCTTGCCTTGCCATTTTTCGTGTGGAATTCGAAATGGTTGGCAAAATATGCAAATGTGCTCCTTACATTTTCTTATGCCGTTGAACATATTCTCATACGAATATCTAAAAGTATATAAAGATCTCACAAAAAGCGCTTCAGTTGTGGGTATCTATGAAGACATTTGCGGGCAGCGCGCATTTTGCGGTGGCAAAAGCACACATTTTCGGCTGTAATGACTTCGATATTTCATTGCTACGGCAATTTTGACACTTAACCATTTGGAATTTTCTAATAAAAATTTGAATAAAAAGTAAGTAATCTGCAGGCATTTTTGACAATTTGTCATTATTATTGCTGTGGTGGAGCTTCATGTAGGTGGAAAGGAAGTTTCGTACATTTAAGGCTCAAATAACGTATGTATGCTTTCAAACTTTCGCGCGAATAAACTGCGTGAGAATGTCCATGATTTTGTTGTAAAAAATACAAATCCACCCACCAAAAATCATTAATATTAACCAACAGAAATTATTATTATGATTTGGTGTGGTTAACGACAACGAATTTATATTGATGGCAACTTTGGCTCTATCAACAGTTTAGAGAAAAGTGTGGATTAATAAAAACTTTCGGTTTGGAAACTACGTCGGATAGTACATTTTTCTGAATGCCTGAAAAGCCCGAGTTTAACGCTAAGAAGGTCCACAGGAATGATTTGGTAGACTTAATTATGAGGTGTAATGTCACACCCTGAACAGGGTATATAAGTTGCTATGAAATTTGTATTATCTAGAATGAAACGTCGAAAACTCTATAAATTATACATATATATAAAAAAGCTGAGTTGACTTAACCAAGATCGTGCCATCCGTCTGTAAACTTGTCGGAATCGGCGATAACGGACCACTATAGCCCACATTGGCATATCTCATAAAATTTAACTTAAACTAAATTTAGGCTGAAATCACAGACCAAAAATTTTGTAATGAAGTCAGCTAAGTTTTCAAGCATCTCGTTTGCAACCTACATGTACAAGGTATGACAATTAAGTAATGAGACTGATTCCATAAAAACCGTATGTTTAAAAATTATTCTACAACTCCTCCATCCCCTTCAAAGTAGTCCCCTTGGGCAGCTATGCAGCGATTTCAGCGCGTTTTCCATGCTTCGTAACATTTCTGGAACGCTTCGACTAGGATGTCCGCAAGTGGCCTTGTCACGGCCGCCTGGATGTCCGTAATCGACTCAAAATGGGTTCCGTTGACCACCGATTTTGTTTTAGGAAACAAAAAAGTCACAGGGTGACATGTCGGGGGAATAAGGCGGCTGTTGCAACACAGCGATCCCTTTAGCGGCCAAATACTGGGACACGCTGATGGCGGTGTGGCACGGCGCGTTGTCGTGTTGAAGGATCCAGTTGCGAGCGATGTCTGTGCGCACCCTGTTGACTCGTTTTCGCAATCTTTCGAGTACTTGGCAATAGTAGACTTGATTCACAGTTTTCCCTGGAGGAACGAATTCTTTGTGGACGATTCCACGGCTATCAAAAAAAGCAATAATCGTCGTTTTCACCTTCGACTTGCTCATGTGAGCTTTTATCGGGCGGGGGGCGCGCGGAAACAACAATTGTGAGCTTTGGCGTTTGGTATCCGGGTCTAAGAGCACTATTACCATACACTCTTACAATTTTAGCGTACGTTTCCGAAGCTGTTTCGCCCACTCTGGCGCAAAATTTTATCGCGACGCGTACTACAAACACACGTTTACTCAACTTGACGCAGCAGGCGAACTAAACAAGCTAGAGTGATGGTACATATATCAATTGAGAGGGGAGGAATGCCGGAAAAAGAGAAAGGCAATTTCAAGGTCACAGGTTTACCACAAGCGCGGCAATAAAATCAGTCTCATTACTTAATTGTCAAACCTCGTATTCTACGTTCTTTTTGCAAACGATTAAGCTCTTTTGGTACGAGTCTAGCAGTGATGCGCTTCATACCCAAAACATTAACCAAAGTATTGAGTCGATACATGAGCGAGATTTAAACATCTAACCTCTCTCTTTGCCACCTTTTTCAAGCACTGCTTCTTCGAATTTTTCGGGGTTACGCACAATGCAAGTTTTTGATTTCAACCATTTCGATCAAATGAAACAGTCCGGATCATATTTGATCACACGGTATAATTTTTAAAAATTGTGTTGTATTGGAAATTCAGCATTTTCTTCTGAACTAATTAACTTCGTTTAAACTGCTTAAAATGCAATCCTTTAAGACGACACTCTCATCAACTTACTTATCCTTATAAATGTATAAGTAACCATATCCAAAGCAACACCTATTGTTTCCACAAATCGCGGGTTGTTCGCCAATTTTGGCTTGCTTTCAGTGACACAGTGGTGCACAGACTTGCCTACATGCACCAGTCGCTAATAGGCATGTGCTCACCTCTAACTAATTTGTTACCTTGCCAACTGTCTAACAGATTTGCAAACAATAGCAGATTATTATGCCGTGAATGCAAAGTATGAGTAGCGGATCATAAAAAGTCCACACAATGGCTCAGGCCAACAACTGCAAATTATGAATGGGTCCAACAAAAACACTTCCAAAGTACTTGTACTTGTGTTGGCAAAGCTGCGCCGAACACGCCAAACAGTTGCTATGAATAATTTACAATATTGTTGGCACTGCTTCTGTAGGCCTATCTATTATCCGGGCGATTCTGAAGTGGCCACAAATACACACTTATTTACGAGTATGTACATGCAGCATAGTGTAAGTTATTTAAGCATGCTCATACATATTTAAGTGTTTATATGTAATATAATAATTATAAAGGGTGTTGTTTTAGGAAAAAATGGGATTGTCAAATAATGAATAAGTTTATTCGCCTGAAGAAAGCAATTTTCGTTATTGTATAGCGAAATAAAATTGTCCGACTTTAAACCTCAAGTTGCCATTAAAACTATCTGTGATTAATAATTCGGCAATATTATGCACTAGGTTCCATTACGGATTTCACAGTCATCTCAAGAATACCTCTCCACACAGCTCATCGTTCCATCGACGGTGATATTCGCCGTGACCAATGTACAAAGGACCATTAAGCTTTCGATGAATCTTTCTCGCGAAAGCTCGTAACATCGACTCATCAGCTGTTGTCGTCGTCCATGCCTCTGCTCCATATAGCAGGACGGGTATTATGAGTGACTTATAGAGTTTGGTTTTTGTTCGTCGAGAGGAGTTTATTTCTCAATTGCCTAGTCAGTAGGTAGGCAAGAGTTGTCATTGTTGCTGCTGTTAATACTGGTCCCAAGATATACGAAATTACCGACGACTTCGACGTTATGACTGTCAAAATGACGTGGAGCCAATTCGAGAGTGCGACTCGGGGAGGTCCTTCCCGATCCTGACGGAGCTTTTTGGTGATTCAACGTCAGTTTACTCAGCCGTATTAGTTTGGCGGAGATACCAAATTCAGACATAGCGGCACAAAGACCAGTATTCGTGCTGTCAAAAACAGCTTTGAAATCGAGGAGACGTGATCAATCCCCTTTTCATGAGTCCTTTCCAAGATTTGGCGCATGGTAAATACCCTGTCAGTTGTTAATTTTCCAGACCTAAAGCCACACAGATAAAGTCCAATCCGTTTGTTGACGATGGGCTTTGATCTTTCCCTCAATTTCACTCGATTCACTGCTCGATAGAACCTTATATGCGATGTTGAGGAGGCTTATACCACGGTAGTTAGAGCAGATTGTGGGGTCTCCCTCCAAAATTTCAGATCAGACTTCAATTGAAATGTTAATAAGTCATACTGAAAAATTACAGTTGAATAAAAGCTCAGAAACCGATATCTGAACATATTATAATCCCTTGCATTTTTCTATTAGCATAAACTGCCTTTTATCGCACCCTGTACCACCACGAAATATTGCCATCAGAATGAATTTTACATATGAGCAGGTCGCAATTGTTTAGATTTCAGCACACTCGCGGTTATAACTTATTAACGGTAACGAAGAATAGTAAGCGTGTCCCCACACAAACCCCCGAGTATCCATGTGGTCTGTATATGTATAAGAATACATATGTAAACGATATTAATCCACTTTCTACTAACTCATACTCGTGTTTACCGTACACATTAACTCCGTTATTGTGGCATATGCATCATACTCAACCCCTATCAACTAAACCCGCACTCTTCGAGATACTCACACAAACACATATTTAGATGAGATCCTGGTTTGACTTCATTGTCTTATTGCACGCGGTCAAATACAAACAAAGCCAGGCGGCATGTTCTTCGCTCACCTTTCCATATTAGCCATACAGGCATATATGGTTTGTATGTGTTAAATCTCAAACTCCACCAAGATTGGCTTCATCAAGAATTGTAACTTACATGACTGGTTGGTTGTTGGCGCGAAATCAACTGGAAATGAGTACAATAGAATAACAATGAAGCTGCTGGTAGGTTGGAGACTGAGAGCAAATACAGCTAAAGGGGTTACATACTGTAGATACAGTGTTTGCGAACATGTACGTAAGAAGTATCAAAAGCTGAAAATATGTTTAGTATATTTTGTTTTATATCCGAAATATTTACATATACAAATTACATAATATTTGTTCTGTGGGGCGAACATTCTGGTGCTTCCTATATAAACTCAACAAAAATAAACGATATATGTACATTTTAGAAATAGAGAGAGTTCTGGTTCGATTACGCCGGCGAAGAACTGACAAGGAGCATATATTAGCTTCTTGGTAGAATATGGTCGGAGAAAAGCATGCCCAACGATTTAAGTATGCTCTCCTCAATCCACAAAAAGGGAGACCCCACAATCTGCGCCAACTATCGTGAGATACGCGTGCTCAACATTGCGTATAAGATTTAAGCCTACCATCAACAAACTGGATTGGATGTTACAAGTGCGGCTTTAGGACTGGAAAATCAACAACTGACAAGGTATTCACCATGCGCCAAATATTGGAAAAGAGAATCGACACGGACCACCTCTTCGTCGGACAAAAACCATCCAGCTCTGAGGGTCTTCGAAGCAGTACCCGCCGGGGGAAGTAGAGGAAGAGAAAGATCATCACTCCGTTGGAGAGATCAGGTGGATGAGGATACTAGAAGAACGACTGGGGTGTTGTAAACTCGGCTATAACTTTGCAAACGGTTATCAAAAGTCAGGAATGGTTTGCTATGTGTTTGACGGAATCTATAGGTGAATTCCTGTACAGTGAGTTGCTCTCCATTGGCCAAACTCTTAATTCGGTCCTATAATGGCAACAATTGAACCGTCTGAAGGAAGTAATCGCTCAGAAGTGGCCAGCTTTTTGACAATAGGAGAGGAGTTGTGTTCTAACAGAACCACTCCAGACCACATACATACATCGAAGGCGATTCACTAGAAGATCCGGGAACTTGGTTAGAAGATTGATATGCATCTACCTTAAAATCCGGACCTGACACCAAGTGATTTATATTTGTTCTTATCTATGACAAAATGATTTTGTTGATGAAGAATTCGCCTATCTAAGATTAATTCTTTTTTTTTTTATCAGTAGTGAGGGGATTTTAATCACGGTGGTTCAGATATAAGTAAGTAAAACAAAACCAGATAATATTAAAGGTAGTTTAATAAGGTATACTCTCTGTTATCGAACTCAACTCGCCAACATTTTTGTTGTTGTCACAGTTGAATTTTTCAAAAACTAACCGCATATTTTACAATAGTATATAGTTTACATACATATGAATTCCTCGGTTGATATTGACTAAATTTTCTAGAATACATATGTAACAGCTCCGACTAGATCTTCCTTCACAAAATATAATATTTTCTCCAACACTCCGAACTAGTATGAATTATATTCAATATATCCTTTTGTTTCCACAATTTAACCCTTTTCTATGCGCCAAACTTCCGATTGGCTTGGCTACAAATTTTGGTTCATGTTTCTGATTTCGACAGTTGTCATGCAGTCGCCAATACTGCGGGTGGGCTCCCTTACAAATTGAATACCATATTGCCGCGTACAACGCTTATGCCATAGTTCGAACGAGCTGAAGATAAATACTGACAACCAGGCATGTGGCAACAATTGAGGCAGACATAACCTCAAACCGCCAACCATAAATCGCCACGCGGGCTTTGTCTATTGATTTGCAAGCCAACAAAGGATACTTAGTTAAGGATTGAGCAAAAGTCAATCGTTAGTGCAAACTCAATGGTTGTGTCTTGTGCTGCAGGCGCCTTTGTTCGCCAGCAATCGAGCAGAGACTAATCCCGAGGCTGAGCCCGAACGGCAGCTGCTCTAACAACTATTGGCTGAGCGCTGCGTTTGAGCATAAAAATAAGTATTACATTTTACTTTGTTAGCACACGCACATACACATATTTATAAATGCACACATATTGCAGAGCAAAAGCTTGAGTGGGTTTGTGTGGGTGCAAGCTTTGCCTAATGGACCAAATTAATTATGATTACCAAGCAACGCAGAAGTGCAAGCACGAGTCACACACCTTACACACCCAGCTCTGTTAGTCCACGCCTCGCGTAGTGAAATTGTAATCCATACAAGTATTATGCTGCCGCAAAGCATCCTCTTGTGGTTGCAACGTCAACGCTGCCAAGCAATTTAGCGGCTCAAATAAGCGCGCATCATCATGGTCAATGAGATCTGCTGGCCAACAGCTTGTGGTCAGCGAACGCCCATCAGCGCTTTATGTCTATTTATGTTTCTATCCGTGCAATTGGCGTTTTGACTCCTGTGCATGCAATGCGATAAACCAACACACACGCACACACACTTAAGCGCGATTATAACCGTATATTGGCTAGCTTTATTCCGCCCGCTTTGGCAGTATTTATGGAACCACTTAATGTGCACTTGCAAGCGCTTTTCAAGCGATCAACCAGCCAAACGCCCACTTATTCAGCCACCCACAGAGCTATTTAGCTACATGGCTTAGCCCACGCCGCGTCGCCTTGCCATCTGCAATTAACTTCTTTTTAACATAAATTAAATATTCTTTCATTTTTTCCCCGTGACCGCTCTTTCTTCTCTACGTCATTTTTTTCCGTTTGATTCGCTTAATACTCGCGCAACATGTTGCACAGGGCATAATGGTTTTGTGGTGTTTCGAAACAGAAGAATATCCGACCAAATCCACGCCAACTTTGCATTGAGATAATTTTAAATTTCTTCAGACTTTTTCGTTTTCCAATATACCATACATACATATACAAGTACTCGTACATAGGGTTAAGTACAAAAAGCGGAATAAAACTTTGAAGAAAAAGAGCCTTCAAGGTGAGTCACCTCTGACGTAAAAATGATTGACATCGGTCTATAACTTTTGAGTTTTCTACATATGGACTATGAGGACAATAGTATCGATCTGCAACCGTTTGCACCTCATCTGGGTGCCGAGTCATAAAGAAGTAGCAATAGACCTTAAGTCGCACTACAAACCTCAATCCCATTCTATTCTAATGAGATTAGTGCTATAAATTAATAAATTCTTTTACATATTTCGTCTTCCCCGCCTATACATAGATTACATTTTATTTTTCAGGATTTGGTGAACCTAGTCTTGCAATGTTCAACTCACAACTTTCTTGTAAAGTTTGACATTTTTTATGTTATATATACATACTCAGAACGTTTTGACATACGACCGCTATTTATGTTCCTTACAGTAACTTGAAATATGCATCTCGAACAAAAAACGTGGATTGATGAACCATAATCAGGTTTTGGTGATGAAGGGCCATCAAAGGACAATACTTATCGATGGTATGGTGAATTCAATCGAGGTCGTAGATCACTCCAAGACGGATTTCATGAAGGTCGCCAAAAATCAGTTGTTGTTCCGGAAACTACTGATGCTGTGCGCAATCGAATATTTCCAGATAGTCATGTGACCTACAGTCGGGAAAAAATGTTAAAAATATACGATAGCTTTGCGTCTAAATTCATCTATGAAATCGTGTAAGAGGGGACCGAAAGTAAAGAACAGTCAACTGCATAAGTGTTTCAAGATGAGTCGCATCCAATAAAAGTTGCTCACGCACGAAGCACTTCCAAGCAAATGGTTGCCTGTTTTCTTAGAACATCTGGATATACGCGACCATCCCACTAGAAGGACGAAGAACAGTATATTCTGAGTCATACACAACCATATATTTGCCAGTTGTCTTTCAAGAACAATCGGGAAAACCATCCGCCCTAAACGGATCGCTTTTCACCTCGACAACACAAACTTTCACACATCGACTGAAGCAGCTGCATTTTTGAGTACTCAAAACATGAGTCATTCACCGTATAATCCTCAGTTGGCACCGAATAACTTCTTTTTATTACCGTACGTAAAAGATAAACTCGTAGGTCAAAGTTTTTCGACACTTGAAGAGGTGGTTGATGCTTTCAGAACGCATGTTTTCGAGATACCTGAATCAAAGTGAATAAAGTACTTCGAAAATTGGTTCAAAAACAGAAATATGTACATAGATCTTAATTAAGAATATTTTGAAAAAACGTTAAAGCGATTTTCGAAGATTAATATTTGCTTTTGCTTTCTGATCCCGAAATAGAAAAGGCAATCTACGTACCCAAAGTAAGAATTTTCAAACTTCTGGTTAACTTATTACCGAATGCTTCAGTCCAATTTGAAGTCACATTAATAAAATGACATGGAAATATGTGCTCGAGCGTTTGTGACTTTTGAAAATTCCGAGAGTATATAACGTTCGGCTGCAGCCGCATCCATCGCTTTCTTACTTGCTTTTATTTGCATTTATCCACCGACCGCAAATTGCCGAGAGTGGCACTTGGCGCCGCAGGTTGTGGCA
The DNA here is from genome assembly GCF_023373825.1 of Bactrocera dorsalis. Lineage (NCBI taxonomy): Eukaryota > Metazoa > Arthropoda > Insecta > Diptera > Tephritidae > Bactrocera > Bactrocera dorsalis. Next base: position 24,294,441 of record NC_064304.1, on the reverse strand, counting down.
ACACAACTTTTGCGACGGGTCGGCCAAAGGCGTTGTGTAATCATTATCGCCCCCTTTTCACTGCCCGCTCTTGAGCACGCACAATGCGGGCGCTAAACGTACTAATTACTATTAATTAAATTTTTTCTTCGTTTTCTTTTGCATACTTTCAGTGCGGAAAAATGAAATGAAAATGTAAATGTAGAGCAAAATGTTGGCTGCCAAAGAAAAGTAAAAAAAGAAAGAACTATGAAGACGGAGAAAACTTGAACATTTTCTTCATTAACAAATGTGGCAAGCACGGGTAAAAGTCATTTGCCAGAATTCGTCTTGTCCTCGCCCCAAGTAGTTGCAGTGCAATGCTGTGGAAGTTTCTTCTTTTGCTGCTACTTTTTCTTCTGCATTTTCTGCTGCTGCTTCCACTTCTTGGCATCGTCAAGAATGCGCTGCCAAGGATGAATTTGTTTTCTACTTGTTGTTTTTGCTTTTCTATGCATCCCTCCTTAACTAACTCTCGTAGTGAGTTGTTGAAATATGAGTATGCCTACAAAGAAATGACAAAGTACGAGTAGTTAGTCAGTAAGGAATTTTTACGTAAGTTTCTTGCCAACTCGATTCAATGCACACACTGTGGACACTTAATGAATCTACCCGGCTGAAAAAGTTAGATATCGAAAGCTCGGAAAAATTCGTCGGATATCAATTAGTTCGTCCGAACCATTTTAATAAACAAGGTTATAGTCAAAATAACATTTTTTACTCACTACGATCGGGAGATGACACCTCGTTCATTCAACTTCTTTGGTGTAATTGAATCATCTGAATAATCGTAGCTCAGTTATGTATATTTCCGCATTATATAGTCTATAATAGTCGAGTGCTTTTTGAAAGTGGGCTTGGCTTACATATAACATTACTTAGCTATACATATGTATATGCATCAAGTGGATTTTGTTACTTTTATAAGTGATCTGAAGTTCTTTTACTCCTCATTCGTGACTTACTATCGAAGGAAATTGCCGATAAGTGGAGTTATTGATTTTTTCCTTCCTTCATTGCTTATGCATCTGCGAAGGATTTCAGAAGCCGTTGGTGCGGATGGATCTAAGTGAAAAGTGTGGGAAAGAGGTGGACTCTTCTGTCGGGAGCTCTCATGCAACTCTAGTTTTAAGCTGTCTGAAAGATTTCAGAAGAAGAATTTGGAGATGTGGTGTGGATGGATCGAAGTTAAAATAACCCTAAATCTAGATTAGACCAAAATGATTAGATTTACTAACTTTTTGCTTTGGGTGTTAGTAGCAAATGACGCTCAAAAGTTTCTAAGTATTTTAATAGCATTGCAGAACTTGCATCTTCTGCGCAATGCATAATTTGTGCATTTTCTGGAAATTACAAACACATGCACAGAGATTTTAGTTTATACACATACTTATATTAGTGCACTTTCTATGGTTGCTGTACGATTTCGATGATTAGTGAAAAATTTTTAAGTTTTACATATCCATATATCCAATACCTGTATGTTATGTAAAAGCTTTGTAAACCGAGGCTAAAAATAGTCAAGACTTTTCGGATATTCCTGACACCAAAGAGTTTCTTAGATCATATTTCCAACAGTTTTGGGCCGCGATTTCAAATTATATGCAAACAAAATTGTTTCTGAAGCCGCTACTTAGACGAGCATTGCCTTTTATCTTTCAGATTATATTATACGGTCCGGCACTCGAAGTGTAACCAATTAAAAAAGCCATAAATTCGGTTTGGAAAAATATTTTTTATTTATTTTAAAGTACAAAATGTGTGAAAATAATCATAAACTCACGACCAATTCACTTTTGCTCGATATGACCACCTTTTGCCTTAACTATGACCTTAAGACGGTCAAAAAACGAATCGCAAGCTGCCCGGCCGTGTGAAAAACATAGCATTTCCAAATTTATGCCTCACACTATGCGACTATATTTAGGTCCTGTTGATTGACATCTCAAATTCAATTTTCACTGGAAACGGAACTTAAAAGACGCACAACAGTTGAACTTAAAAGAGAAATCCTTCGACCTTAAAAGAATTCGTAGAATCAAGCATTCTCCTCCTTGTATTCGATAGGTGCGTCACAATCAGTCAGGTTCCATTACACACTTTCGGCGCTTGAAGATTGCGAAATATAATAACGACGGATCTTACTTTGAGACGCAAATGATACGGTGGCATACGAAGCCTGTCTAAAGATTTTGGTACTACCACTGGATAATTCTCGGCGTCTTCTTCATACGACCGATCGATTTGTATGAGCGCAAGTCTCCCGTAATTTGACTTTAAATCTTTCAGTTGAAGTCAAAAACATCGGTATTTTTGGCAGCTAACATTGCACGTGCACTTAAGGAATCGTAGTTACGATAATTTGGCAAATGTCTGAACATTTGTGATGAGTTCATCTTTCGTGAATTGATAAAGGGTAGATGGAATTGATATCGAACCACCGGAAGTATCAACCGTTATTGTACCATTTCCAATTTTTAGCGAAGACGATGTAAAATGTCTTTGACAATCTTTATATCGAAAAGTATGCGAACGTCATTTTCATTCCAGTGATTAACGTGTTCCAGCATTTGTAATTGCTGGCTTACTTCTCCAAAACTTTCACATATTCCCATATACCATTCACAGTAAACAATGACTCAAATAAAGTTGAACCGCGTACATTAATCAATAGCTACCGAAGATAGAAACAATCGTCGTTTTTCGGGTGGATTGTGTAAATTCGTCCTAATGCATTAGTTGATAAGACACCTGCATGTCAATCTACTGGTTGGCCTTGCTTTCTGCGTAACTATTCGACGATGCATTCCATGTATAATACCAAGGTATTTTCGAATAGAGCAATGTTCTCACAAACGAATCACTGACGAAAGTTGAGAAAAAACTCGTCAATGTTAATTTTGTTGCTCTCGATGTTTTCCACTGGCTATACTGTATTCTCTGGGTTGAAATACACTCTTTGGCCATTCTCCAAATTAACTGCGAGACGCACAACAGTCGGAAAACGTTCATGAATTGTAAAAGTAAATATCCTACAAAGCGCTTTATTGCAGTTCACGTATCGACCAGTTGATACTTGCTGATTTCATCGCGTTCAAGACCAATAACCGCCATGTTGCTTGCTTTAGTGACTTACTTACAAACGTATTTTATCGATTACACCAAACTGCAATACTAAACATTGATATGAGTTTTGAATGTGAATTAGACAACAGTGGAGAATATAGTACGATCCATGTGTTGTCAACTTCGATACTCCCGCCTCTTAATTGAATGCTAAATGTTCTGCCGTTGTCGTCTGGTGAGCGACATCGATAGAGTGGATATCCATCATTTCTAGTTTGTGTTTCCGAAAGAAAAGTACGTGGATACTGTTTCGTGCATTTATTGACATGAATCTTATTGGTTTTCATCACTTCGTATAATACTGGATCTTTCTTTGCATCAGGAATTGCCGCATGATTGAATGATTTCATCAATTTGATCTGATGTAATCACCTTCCACCATCCAAAGAAGAATGTGTGCGTGCGGCAAACCTCTCTTTTGCCACTCAACAGGGTACATCTAGCATCTAACAGCACCATAGTATATGCGTTGCTTCAAGATAATGTCCATCGAAGCTGTTGCTTGAAAAGTCTTGCTGTGACATCGTGACGATCGCTTTCTGATTGATCGCGACCCATAATACCGTACGAATGTCATCGCATCCTGGGAGCACTCGTTCATGTGCCTTGGGCTGCTAATGTGTTGATGCCAAAAAGAACGCCGACCGATATTAGCGCGACCTCTTCATGGCATCGAGACAAATTTCAATCTATAATTGATCACTTTATGTGAAAAACACATAACATTTTCACTGTATAATTTTAAAAAATTTTTGAAGCAAACGCCAAATTTGAAAGATTTAAATAATTGAAAACCAAAACAAAAAAATTGAATAAAAAATTTGTATGGAAAAAATTAACTTTTTGGAATTGTTCAATTTTCCGACTTTTCCTCATGAATGACATACAGGTTTTTTTATTTCTAAACCTTCCCCAATCCACGCAGAACATTCTCTGCAAATTTCATCAAGATTGGTTCAGTCGTTCCCTTAGCGTTGCTAATAAACAAACATCCATTCGTTTCTATGGGAAAAAGAAAAGGGCCGCTTTTAGGGATTTTCCGGCAATTTTTCGAGTTTTTTTCTCCGCATAAACCATCCCTGAACCTCAACGAACATTTTAAAAAAAGAATTATCAAATTTGGTTCAGTCGTATGAAAGTGATGCGCGTACATACATTTTGGCGATTCATTTTTATTTATATATGTAGATTCAAAATGTGTGAAAATAATCATAAACTCACGACCAATTCACTTTTGCTCGATATGACCACCTTTTGCCTTAACTATGACCTTAAGACGGTCAAAAAACGAATCGCAAGCTGCCCGAATGTGACTTGCAGGTAATATACTTTGTCCTACTCAAGGACAATGGCTTTCTTCACCATCTCGGGATTGGTGTATTTTTTACTTCGGACCTTGCTCTCCAAAATGGCTCAGAGAGAATAATCCATTTGATTCGTATCTGGTGAATACGAGAGGCATTGTGTGGTCGTAATGAAGTTCGGAACGTTGTTTTTCAGCCATTGTTGGTACACTCGTGCTTTGTGAGACGGTGCTGAGTCTTGTTGAAACGTCCATGGTTTATGACCGAAATGTTTGTTTTCCCGATAATATATCGTATTTTCTTTGACGCTAGGCTCGATGAAAACAATTGGAGAGCGCCCATTTGCGGTCACAGCGGCCCAAACCATTATTTGTGGAAAGTACATGACATCGGCTCACAACCACGCCTACTTCTCATGTAGCACATCCATCTGATGCTTTCACTTTCCAGTGCACAAATCAAGAAGCGATTAATATACCGGTATACAACTTATGCATGAATAAAGTATGGCCAAAAATTGTCTGATTAGTACAAAAACTGTTCAAGCCCCTAGGTAACGAATATTTGAACCCTAGCACCTTTAGTGGAGTTTTTACCGCAAATGTGTGAGGTATATAACTGAAATTCATAGATAATTCTTTCCGGCTAATGTTATGTATATGTGTCAAAAATGGGTTAAATCAGGTCAATAATTCCCTTAACTGCCATATATGTATATACATATGTACCCAATACAGCGATTTCCGAGCTTCAATTTGACTTTATACCGCATAGATCAGCCAACTTGTGAGTTATCTCAATGAAAATGAGAGAGCGTGCCTTACTGCTAACAGTGTTTTTCTGTGTCTAAAATGGATAAAAACTTGACCTAGCCGCTTATAACTAATATCAAGATTTTCGAACATACGGCTGACTTTACTCCATGTGCGTGGTGATGGTATATGTGGTAATGGTATATGAGACATCCGAAACCTACAAAACATTTTATTGGCATGTTAAAAATATTGGTATTGGCGAAATAGTTAAAATCGGGTCGATACCTAACCAATTCTCATATACTACATACACTTAAGCCGAATGCATATATCGGCCAATGTATGAGTTATGTATATAAGTAATTGCTTGGATTTCGATCTTCTGCTTGACGTTTTCCACCTTAGGATATTTCCTTGGCTTTGAGTCTTGGAAGTTGCAAGAGTATAAAAAGTTCGGTTGCACCCGAACTTAGCTCTTACTTGCTTGTTTTACATTAGGTAACTCGTACGTTAAGATATGAAATCAAGCTTTTTCACATATCCTTCACAGTTCCTTTGATATGCGACAAGTTTTATCGAAACGTTGGTTCTTGTTTTCATTTTAGTATATTTCTTCGACACGAACTGAGCGAATCGAGATAAACTTAATTTTATTGCCTTTATGCTATAAGTAATTCACCATGTGCCAAATCTTGGAAAATACCTGAAGAAGATCGACGCACATCACCTTATTGTCGATTTTAAAGCTACTATTCACAGCACGAAAGGTAACTGCCTCCATATCATACACCATAAGATCCATCAGCATATGGAAGGAATGTACAGCTGCTGATTTCATATCAAAAGCAACGTTAGTTCTGTTTTTTCCAGATTTTAATAAGGAAGCGAAGCAAATGGTTTTTGTAGCGAACGATTGTAAGCCGAAATATTTTCTGTCATCTAACAAGAGTCATCGGACTCGCCACTTGGCTTCCAAGTCACTGGAGAAAACCATAACTTCGAATTCGTAGAAAATTTCGTTTATCTTGGAACCAACTTTAACTTTAATTGAGAAGTAAAGTTCTCTCTCCACAAAAAAAGACCAAACTCTACAAGTCACTCATCATCCGTTCTACTATATGGTGCACAGGCATGGACGATGACAACATCTGATGACTCGGTGTTACGAGTTTTCGAGAGCGAAAGATTTATGATCCTTTCCCCTTTGACAACGGCGAATACCGCACTTGGTGGAGTGATAAGCTGTATGAGTTATACGACGACATTGACATAGTTCAGGGAATTGAGAGATAGCGGCTACGCTGTCGTCCGAATGGATGAAAACACTCCACCTTTGAAAGCCTCCGACGCAGTACCCGCAGGAGGAAGCAGAGTAAGAGGAAGACCTCAAAGAGAAGGTCCTGGAAAGACCAGATGGAGAAGGTCCTAGAAAGACTAGGTCGAGAAGGTCCTGGCTACACTTGGAATCTCCAATTGGCGCCAAACAGCAAAAAAGAACGACTGGCGCGTTGTTGTAAACTCGGCTATAATTTCACATCCGAATGAAATTGAAATTTATGCGCCAAAAAATCGATGAAGATGTACAGTTACTCACAAAAATGAGTATACACAGAAGTTCGTAAAATAAATACACAAACTATGGAAAATTTAGTGAATATATTTGAATTTTTTTGATGCACATATATAGATTGAACTCTTATCGACTATATTTGAACATAAATTAATTCATTTATTTAACGTTAAGCAAAAACTTAAACAAAAAACTATAATTATTGACAAATTCAGGTCACAAAATTGAGTATACACTCCATGGAAAATAACAATTTTATCCAACTAACTTTTGTTTTTCTTTAATTTAATAGGCTGTGGGTCCACCTGCTGCATCTATTACAGCTTGCATCCGTCTAGGCATCGATTCTACCAGTTTTTTTGTAAAATTAGGTGATATTTCGCCCCATATCCTGATAATCTCCTTTTTTAGTTCTTCTTTGGTACGGGGACTGGATTTTTTCAGCTCAGATTTCAGTTCTCCCCATAAGTGTTCTATGGGGTTCATATCAGGTGATTGTGGGGGAGTTTTAAGCTGTTTTGGAGCATTATAAAGCAACCATTCTTTAACTATCATCGCTGTGTGCTTTGGATCGTTGTCTTGCTGGAACCAAAACACTGACGGAAGCTTTATTTTCTCCATGCTTGCACGTAAATTGCTTCAGTATATTCAAATAAATCTCCTTGGTCATGTTGTATTCAATAAATTGAATGGTGTCCACTCCATTAGCTTCCATTGACCCCCACAGCATAACTGAACCACCGGTAGATTTCACTGTCCCAACTAAATGTTTACTTCGTAGCTCCGTGTTTGGCTTGCTCCGTACAATTTGTCGTCCATCATATCCCCAAATGTTAATTTTTGTTTCGTCAGTGAAAATTAGACTTTCCCAGAAACTTGGAAGGCTTACCAACGTGATCTTTCGCGAAATCAAGACGTTTTTTTCCTATTTGCACTAGAGATAAATGGCTTTTTACGTGCTATCCGACCATGCAAATTATTTTTGCGAAGAACACTACGAACTGTTTCAGTTGATATTTGTTTATTTATTATTTTTGACACTTCAACCGTTAATTTAGGAACACTTATCTTTGGGTTTAATTCCACTTTACGTAAAATATTACGCTCATCAACCTCAGTCAAAATTTTTTTTCCACCTCTCCCACCGGAATTTCGCAATGTTCCTTCATATCTCCATTTATTTATAATTTTTTGGACTGTGCAATGAGGTCTACCAATAATTTCACCAATTTGTCTGTACGATTTACCTTCACAGTACAATTTAATCACTAATTCCCTTATTTCCATAGTTGTCTCCTTTCTAGTACCAGCCATGGCGAAAATAATGCACAAAATACAATAAATTGCGTATCTAACGATAATACACGACAAAAACTTTAAAACGTATTTAAATGTCAACATGATCACATAACTGTAAAAAGATATCCAGAGATTCCACATATAAAATGCAAATGTATACTTAATTTTGTGACCCAATTTTATCAGTACATTTAGTTTTTTGTTTAAGAATTTGGTTAACTTTAAAGAAAAAAGTTATTTTATGTAGAATTATAGTTATTAAGATTTTAATTTCCAAATATGCATCAAAAAAATTCAAATACATCCACTAAATTTTCCATAATTTGTGTATTTCTTTTACGAACTCCTGTGTATACTCATTTTTGTGAGTAACTGTACATTTCAAAAATAAAAAAAAAAATAATATAGAGCAGATTTTTTAAAAACATCCCTGAATTAGAAAATAAAAAAAATTTTATTTTTCAAAAGCATTTTAACAATGTTATAAAGAAATACATATGTATGTACATATATACATATAGTATTTTCTAACAAATTACATTTGTATACTGTTGTTTGTTGGCATTATATTTCGCTGCAAAGTAACTGTTTTGTTCACATTGCGCATCGCTGAATCTATTCAGCCATAGAATTGCTGCTAACCGCTTTCATTTCGCTTTGTTGCACTAAATTGCAAAAGTTTCGCCCTTAAATGCAGGCACGCTCCGTAATGGTCAATAGTCAGATATTGTACCCCCCCAGCCATCTCTCACTCTCTTTCTCGAGCACACAATTTTTGAGCAGAATCAAGAACATCCAATGCCCAGACCAAACCAAATCCATTCAATATTTATTTTCCATATTTTCAGCACAATTTACAGTCCGAACACTTGAATGTCCATTGACCAAAATGGTATATATGTAAGTATGTACAATTGCAAAACAAGTCAACAACAAAAACAAATTGCTTAGTAAACGGCTGGTTTACGGCGCTTAACGGACTGTATTTTTTTTTAATTTTTGTCTAAATAAAAACACTGGAAATTTATATAAAAAGGGCAATGTTTCCTTTCTTCTGTTGCCCAATGCTAAAGCGTAAGTTTCTTCTTTTATTGCGCTTAAACAGAGTGCACGCGTTTGACTGCATTCAAATATGTTATATTTATTTATTTATTTATATTCCCAATATACATATAAATGTATGTTCCTATATATGCACCATCCGCGATGAGTTGGCACAGTGGTTGGTAATGATTGACTTAACTTACTTTTTCGTTTAATAAAAATAAGAACAAACTTCAACTTCGGCTCAGCCGAAGCTATAATACCCGACACGCATATAAAAAGTACCTTACAAGAACGTGTTCCGATCGTGCAGTTTGTATGATCCGACCCGTGCAATTTCTTCGGAGATTACAAAAATCCGCGGAAATACGTTCTCAAATAAAAGCGTTTTCCAAACAAGGACTTCGCTTTGATTGATCTATGGCAGCTACATCCTATAGTGGTCTAATCATATGGGTGGCTCCGACAAATAAGAAGATGATTTTTCAATGAAAATCTTCGTTGGCATCCATCATTTCCAGCGCCCAATCGGCAAAGCTTCAAATGGTCTCTCGGCTTCAGTTCATTTGCCAACACAATTTTATATGAGACCCAACTCTGCAGAACCGACTGATTCGAATTGGTCTCTCCACTGGCACGAACAGTACCTCGTTATCAAGCCAACTTGCTTCAACTGTATTTTTCCCTTCAAAAAGCAATATTTTATAAGCTCGAAAAATAGTTGAGTATTATTTTTACACTCGCATACAAAAACTCACAGCAATTTAAATAAGTTTGCCTCACTGTGCAGCTCTTGACATATGAACACAAATAAATATAAAAGAAACCCGCATATTTCAATGAAAATCATACAAAATATTAAAAATAAAATTATGTGAGCATTTGTATGTGTATATGTAAGAAAAAACTGCCTGAAACTGAAGCACGAAAAGTGCAGTGCAAAGCTGCTGTTGACTGCGCAATTTTACGCGCCGCTCGAGCCGCAGCCGCCCAACACCCGCTCTGTGCCTACTTTCGCATATCGCGACTGACCTCTTCAGCAAATAAAACACAGTATTTTTATTCGAAATTAATTGGAGTATTTTTTCAGTATCGCCAACAACAACAACCGCGGCTGTGAAGGACATTGCTGCCACCACCGTAGCCGCCGTCAGCGCTGCCACCGCGTGCTCCATTCCAATTCAATTGTAGAACGCGCTGACCATTAGCCCATTTACCCCAATCCGAGCACAATATATTGCAGCAAAAGCAATACACTTGCAGTTCGCATGTTAAACTGAGCAACTGGCCCGAACACTGCATATTGAGCACTTGGCCTCAAGTGGACGGCGTTTGGCCAGCAGCTGTAACTATAGTAACGCGTGTAGGCTCGACGCAATGGACGAGTAGCTTGATGGCAAAGCCGACAATTTAAAATATGAAAATTATGAAAAAGACATTTATATATAAATACAGCACAAAAACAATAAAAACTGCTCTGAAAGGAGTATAGAACAAATACATATAATTTATATAATAAATAAAGGCATACATTTATATTATGTAATGAATACAGTAAAAGAATACGTGGAAAACATGAAAATTCACATTACTTCGTGAGTAGGCGAGATATAAGAAGTGGGTTGCTTTCAATTAACGGGTTTTATTGCGACATAAAGAAGCTGCTAATTATAAATGCACCTTCCGAGAGAATGAAGGTGTTAATTGTATTAAATTTGAAGGGGGTTATAACGTGCGATCCAAGTAGGGATGCTTTTTCAATAGCCTTTTCTTGACTGATCACGCGCGAGTCGTGTCAAACTGTCATGTTATTTTTTCAGTATTGCTTAGCATTTCATCATGGAAAGTCTTACGCTTGAGCAAAGTTTCCAATCGTTCAACTTTATTGTGTTTCTCACGTTTCGATCAATTTATGATCAACATAATCGACCTAAAAAACATAAGGTTTGGTACGGTTTGTGGGCCGGTGGAATCATCGGTCCATATTTCTTCATAAATGATGACGGTGAGGACGTAACCTTCAATGGTGACCGTTATCGCGCAATAATAACCGACCGTTTGATGTCTGAAAGTAAATTGAAGCTCGTGATCTCAGCAACATTTGGTTTTAATAAGACGGCGCAACTTCCCACTCATCCTAGCGATCAATGAATTTATTGAGAGAATACTTCGGTTAGCAGATAATTTCACGTTTCGGGCCGGTCGATTGGCCACCGTTAGACTTTTTTCTGTTAGAATATGTAAAGTCTATGCGAATAATCCTACTTCATTTCAATTGGAACAATTGGAACAAAACATCACCCGTGTCATTTGCCAGTTACAAGTGTATAAGGTAAGTTAAAGGAGTCATCGAAAATTAGACTCAACGGAGACGTAGCAGTGACCATCACTTGAAGGATATATATGAAAAATCGATGAGCTTGCTGGAGAACGAACTCTTTCCCCAATTTGATTCGATTAGAAGCGAATCAGTTTTCCGATTTCTTCTTGACCTTCGGACCTTCTGACCTATAGTGATTTGTAGGAGGTCCTCCGAACTATTGGCTCTTAGCAACAATTACAGGTATACTGACCGGACACTAGTATTGGTTCACATGCGGTACGACTCTTTTTGCCAAAGAAAAATGGAGGAAGACGAAAAGAATTTGATTGCCACTTCCTTTGACCTTTGCCAGACTGAGCTTGAATTATCTCGCTGGACACGATTTTGGTGAACTAAGCGAAGTTTCTGGGTTTGATATTAACCGCCTTAATAAATTTATAGTAAACTCAAAACGGTTCGTCGATCTATGAGGATCTGATGATACACCCTTAGGACTTTATGGGTAACACAAAGGACGAATATCTGTCCATGTGAGAATCATCGATTTGGTTCAGCCCTGCGATCTGACCCCAGCCTAAACTAAGCTGAGACCCTTCCACCCCCCTCCCTCCTTAAACGTGCTGCATGAGCGGTATTGTAAAAAGTGACGCTTCTACTAACTAACATTCTAACTAAACAATTTTTAAAACTATTCGATTTCATTTTAGTCTCCGTTGAAAAAAGTTTTAATAAAGCTATTTGTGACGTGTCTTCCCAATCCATCAAATCATTTCGATGACACATTCATTTCTCACACAAGCATTCGTGCAAGTTTTAGCGATTCAATTACTTTTTCATTGCTTTCTTTACTTGCTTTCACAAATTGATATCCTGTCTGTCTAAATACATGCAGGGATATATTCAAAAAGTTTGGTTTCCAAATAATGTGAATGAGTAGTAGGTATATTCAAACTAAAAAAAAATAAAAAGATAAAAATTTAAAAACATAAATACTGATGAATCAAGCATTAGGCATCTCAGCTCTCTGTCATAACTTTTTAAACATGTTTTTGACAGTAAAATGAAATCAAATTATTTTTTACAAGTATTACAAAATAGAATCCAGAACAATCGTTTGTCTTACTTATTTAAGGTTGGATATAAAATAAAGCTTAAAATATCGGTGCCACACGAGGTAACGCAAGAATAATCACGGACGAATTTCCGTCTGTATACCACCAATAAATTGTAACCAAATCGATCCATTTCTGTAACGAGTAGTCACTTATAACAACATCAAGCGAAAACCGTGACGGTGAGCCCACGCAAACGATGGATTAACAAAGAATTATCTACTGTGACCAACTCCCCTACTGCCAAATTCTTAATTTAGAGCTGTAATGTAAATATGACCATCTGAAGGAAACAATCGCCCAGAAGTAGCCAGCTTTTTTCACTTATAAGAAATGAGTTGAGAGAACAACGCCAGGCAGCACTTAGATGGTGACTCACCAGAAGCTCCGAAAGCTTTGTTGGGAGGGTCTTATGCATCAACCTTATAGTCGGAAGCTAGCACTAAGTCGCCTGTTGCTATATATGGCTAATAATATTGCTGATGAAAAACTCTCTTCAAGAAAAGTTCTTGAAAATCGTTATGGCATAAAACGAGTCATACTATCTTCATAAAACTTCAATCAAATGCAGAACTGATGGTTTTCTGTTTACAAGATCTATTAAAATAAAGGATTGGATTTTGTTTCAATAGTTATTTTTGCAATTAATAACTCGAACAATAAGGTTAAATCCACACAAACCAAAAAACCCACGACTAAGACACTCAAAAATCAAGGTGTTGCCATATTTTTTCGATATTCTTGATTTGGGGCATCATGAATTTGTTCCAGAGGGACAGAGGGTCAATAAGCAGTTCTATTTGGCCGTGAGAACCTAAATCGATAACGACCTGAATTGTGGAAGAACAATTCGTGGATTTTACACGATGCTAATGCACCCACACATCGAGCCACGATTGTGACCGAACTTAAAGCCATAAACGTAATGAATGAGGTGAAAATAGCACCTATGATTACATTTTTACTTTGGGGCATCTGTAGGACTACTGATCCTTGACACTTTTAACCCTTATTTCTTACTTTCCGTAGTTGTAAGCCACCTCATTATTTCTCTACAGCTCATACATTTCTCACTCAGAGCTCAGATATATGAGGTGCAAAAGTGAGAGGTTGATAATTTTAAACGAAGTGGTTATCAATATGTTTTAGGGAAAAGTTCCTTGACAGATTATCGAGCCTGGCTGAAATTGCAATTCTGCAGGAAACTGCAACCAAGAAACTCCGTGCTAAGCTTCCAAATACACAAATTCAAATTAATTTAACAGCGTGTAGCAAAAGCTAAACACATTAAGTTACCATAAATCGCATAATGGGACAATGCGAGCATTTTTGGTCTGGTGCACTGCTAACTACGAACACTTAACACCCGCGCACCCCACCAACACGAGTGTGTTGTTCAAGGCGCTAAACAGCTCATTGAGCACAATTTGAAAACTGATTGGAAATTCTTGTGCTAAACCTTGCAACGGTAAATGTTAACTGCAGCTTGTGCCGAGAGACTGCAACAAACACCAAACAGAAACAAAAGCAAAAAAAAGAAAAAAAGGGAAATAAAGAAGGCGCAAGTCAAGTCATTAAGTCACATATTTTCAAATCACAAGTGAAGCGAGCGCCATTTCGCCATTCACTTTGACGCAATCGCAGCATTTTGCACTCGGCATTTAGCCCTTTGCAGTTGCACTTGGTGGCCGTTGCTGCTGTTGCATGCAACGCAGTTGCATATTTGGATTTTGCATGCACTTTGGTGGCATATTAATTTCTCCATTGTTTTGGCCGTTTGTTTGTGAGCGCATTGTAACGCTTCACTTGCGCAGCACTGACGCCATTGACGGTGGCAAATTGACAAAGCTAATCACGCCGATTGAAAGGAGCCGAGTCCTTGTGTTTTAGAATTTACAAATCGTGGCATAAGCGGGGGTTGCGGTGGGTACAGGTGGGTGTTCGTTGCTTGCAAAGTTCGCACTTGTGACAAAAGCAGCAGAAAAATACAAAAACAAAAACGAAATAACAACAACAATCGTTTAGCCTTTGCAACGATTTAATAGAAAGCAATTGCACATGTGGGTGTGTGCATGTATTTGTGTGTGTATGTGTGTGAACACAATTGAGACTGCTCGAGTTCTTCCACCATTAATAGAAATAAAAAACACTTTGACGTCATATCAAAACGAATTTTAGCTTCGCAAGAGTTTTCTTAATATTGTTGAAACACACAAATACTTACACATATATTCATATTCATACATATATTTGTATGTATATTAGGGTGTTCGTTATTTCTCAAGTAAAATTTTTTCAAAACTCCAACTGAAATTTTACTTTTTGATAAAAAAAAATGCAATGTGAAAAACAGAGAGCCAAAAATATATATACAAGTAATCCTTAATTGATTTCGAGGTTCCCTATTTAAAAAAAAAACACTTAAACTTCAAATTTAATGGCGAACGTTTATTATCATTCGAAAGAATATTTCTTGGCATTTATTTAATGAAGATTATCTCTTTCACACATCTCAGATGGTCCATGCGCTGAGTCCAATTTTTGATGACTCGTTCGAGCATTTCGACAGGTTACTGGGGAATTACACGCGTGATGTTTTCCTCCAAGGTCTAAATCCAAGCAGTATTTTCCGCATAGACTTTAGACTTTACATATCCCCACAGGAAAAAGTCTAACGGTGTGTTATAACATGATCTTGGTGGCTAATCAAAACTTCAAATTTTCTGCTCACCAAAGTGTTCGCATAAATCTATTGATTGATGCAATGTGTGAGAAGTGGCTCCGCCCTGTCGCCGAAATCACGAGCTTCAATTTCATGCATCAAATAGCCGGTTATCATAACGGTGTTCATTAACGGTTACATTTGTTGGTTTTTCTGGATAATATGGCAGCTCTTGAATCTCTACAAGTTTGCTCTTCATCCCAAATTTTCATCCAAACTTTTTCGTGCCTCTACTGGTATTGAGGTAGGGCACCCAAGCTACTTGTTTCTGAATCATGCGTCGCGCATATAGTCTCTTCAAAATGGCTGATCTTCAATACTAAAGCAAGCTCTTCCTGTGTTTGACACGGATCCTCATCGAGCAATGCCTCTAATTCACCGTCTTTGAAGGTTTTTGGCCTTTCTTCACGCGAGCGAGCGAGGAAATCAACCGCGGCACGCCTTGGAATAGCACCTTCGTAAACTTTATGAAATACCCAATGTTAAGTCGTCAATTTCTTTGACTGAAAGCAAATGACGATTATTTGCCAAAAAATTGATCAGACACACACACAACTGAAAGTATTTGACACGTCAACAAAGGCACTAATTTGGAAATACATTTTCTTTTTCAAATGACTGTGTATAAAGCAAAATCGATCATCATTAATTGTTAGATCTATGTATAGTCTAATACAAAAAATGATTTAGTGATTTTTTCAATAAATTTACTTCTTTAAAAGTCACACTTCATAAAAGTTATACATATATCAAATGCACTCCGACTCAGTCTTCAGTAACTGAGCATGCATGTGTCATATCGTATGAGTAACGCAGAATTTATAAGACCTGAATGTTCAGTACATATTCAAAACTTTAACTGCGTATAATTTTTAAAGTAGCATTTTTATGAAGAAAATTATTAAACCCTTTTTTGAAGAGAACAATGTTTTTTCAAAGTTGTAGATTAATTTGCATTAGAGATAAAAAATTTTTAAGGCAAAAACTTAAACTCTGGCGGGCGTTTCCAAAATACAAACCAACTTGGGAAATGATGAAAACCCTAATATAAGTATACACACAAGCTTATTATTCACCTCTGCATCAGTTTTTCCAGCGCAAGTGTGTTCTTGCCACTCAATACAACCTGCAATTCAATTATTTTTCCAACTTAATTTCTTCGCTTTCTTTACACTCTTCAATTTGTTGAAATGAAAAGCAAAGGATAGAAGAGAAAATTAAAAACATCATCAATCAGCTGGAGAGAATAAACACTTCAAATGGAATCGTTCATTGATTCTGTGTTTTTTTCCACAAATATTGTATACATACATATATACACACATATGTGGTGTGGCTACAATAAATATATACACGATTATACTATTATACATTTCTGTGTAAAAAATATACAAGCAAAAAGTACTCGAATTTTTCATACAGAATAGATTGAATCAATATTATTTATTGTTCCTTTGATGAGTTATATAGTGTATACTATATATTTTATTTCTGCTGGTGGGCACATATTCATGGTTGTCTCAGAAAGTCTCTGAGAATTTATAATCAAAATGGTGCAGATATTTCTGGCCTATCTTCTCCCAATGGCATCATATGAATATCATATGTAAATAGATTCATTTACTTGTCAACATTACGATCTGCTAGTTATCCATTTTATTTTTGAGATTTCCTCTTTATATTCAATTGAAGAGTGGGGAATAAAGATCACTCTACCAACAGCAGAGATCGCGATCTACACTCAAGATCAAATGTGACCCATACTGAAAGCTATGTCTGACGATATTAACATTGGAAAAAATTTGAAGTATGAGTTTGTTTGAAGTTTTGTATATTTAAAGGACTGATGGCTACGGAATCTTTGAAAATGTTGCAGAAGTGTTTTGAAGAGTCTACTTCATCAGGAACACAAGTATTTGAGTAGCACGAAGCATTTAGTGAAGGCCATGAAACTATCAAAACTTGCTTCAAGCGAGTCATCCATCCACCTTTTCTAATGACGACAACATCGAAAAAGTTAAAGAAACAGTGCTTAAAAGTCTTCTTTTGCATATCAGAGAGATAGCAGAGGATCTCAATATCGCTTATGGATCGACTTAATGGATTTTTTTTTGTTTCCTTGCCTGAAAAGGCAGATGAAAGGCAAGTATTTTCAGACGAGGGAGGCCAGCATGCACCTCGGCTCTCCAGGCTATTCCGGAGAATGCCTTCCACGACGTCTCCAATGCTTGGAAATCGCGCTGGCAGCGCTGCATCGACGCAGAAGCAGCCGATTTTGAAAGTTTTTAAAGAATTGTAACGATTGGTTCAATAAATTTGTTTTTAATCGACTCAGTCCTATTACCTTCCGGGCAAACCTTGTATATTGTACTTCAGAGTAGAGACCCGAGTACAGACCATTGTGGGACTCCACCGAAGATTTTGTATTATTAATGACTCCCTATCATTGAAATAATTAACTATCCGGTAATAAATATATGTAAGCATGGAGAAGTTTTTAACGCACTTAGTATACTAGGCCAAGATGCCGAGTAGAAAGCATTTTTTACATCGAGGGTTGCAAAAAACAATATTGTATTGTGCCACCCTTCCATCTTTTTCCACTAATGACCTTTTCAGCCAGTGTCTTCACTAGGGTTAACCATAAAAGGCTTCTTCAAAGAGGTCTGGGTCGAATGTTTTGGTTCGATAAAAACTTCTCGTTAGGGTCTGTAGGTGGAGTTGTTTGATTCTTGCAACTTGCACGAATCAAAGGGAAATCGGAATCCAAGCAATTTTATATGTATGTATATGTAAATACATACTAACTTATATGAATACAACTCGTTCACTGACCAACATATTCGACATAAGATTTGTTAGAAAAATTAAAATCATTATAAGTATGTATATGGGAGTTGGGGAGGTATGGACCAGATTTTATCTATCCAAAACCACATACTATAAACATGCCATATAGCAAATTCGATGTTCCCTGGGTTTCATGAAGTACCTCACATACAATCACAAATCACATGGTCTAAAGATAACCGAATGTTTGAACAACTTGATATTAGTTATATGAGAGATAGGTCAAGTTGTATTTATTTTAGGCACAAAGATACACTGTTATGAAAAAAACACATTCTGTAATTTTCATTGAGATTGGGTGATATACTACGTATATGTAAGGTATATATTTTATAAAAACATACAAAACACATACATACATATGCACATACAAACATATCTACATATACTTGTATAATTAAACATAGGTAGACTTCATGTCTAACTACGAGTTTGTCAAAGCCGGTACCATTGAATTCTAGGTTAATGACGCATACTTACTCGCATATACATATCTATGTACGTATGTGCATATGTATCTGGGTATATGCTACTATTAAATCATCGTCTATCAGATTTTTTTTATGTGGCAATTTAAAAATTTCAACGTTACATATTCTAAATCAGATACCTTGTATGAATACATATTTTATGTATAAATGTAGTGTATGTATGTATGTAATTGAGTAATAACAACAAAGTTGACCTAACTATAAAAGCCCATGCAATTTGTTTTGTTCGAAATAGTCGCGAGTCAAATGCGTGGAAAATAAAACAGTACAGCGAATATAGTACGGTAAAAGCGCGTAAAATATATTTTTTTTAAGCTTTTGAAGGAAATTATATAAATTGCCAAAATATGTTAATACCGAGATTTCTAGTAATACCGATAACAATTGTGTTTTGTATTCTAATCAGTGTAAGCATTTTAATTATTTTATGAATATTTAAATAAATTTTCGTTATTAAATATAACAAAACAAAAATGTGTAAATATATATGTATGTGCATGTATTGTGACAAAAAGTACCCGGAAAATGTAAATAAAACGCAAAATATTTAATTATTTATAAATATTTATTTTGTCGCCTTCAAAGTAATTCAAAAAAATAATGAGCATCTCCTTGATTTTTGAGCGCCTCTGGCGTGCTTAATTTCCCTCATTCCGATGATTGTTGACTTGTTTGTAGTTAAAGTGCTCTCCATGAATGTGGAATCGTAATTCTCCTGATCAAGCATGCCCAAAGAAACCTGTTTACTTTACTATTTTTGAAAAAAATTCAGCTTTATCGAGTAAGAACGCATTTCAAACCCAAAATATCCACCAAAATCATTCGAATGGACTCACGAAAGATGTCGAGCTCTGTTGCCATCTCTATAACACTTGCCTGATAATTTTCAGGCACCATATCCACAACTTTCTTAATTTTTAATCGGTTAAAGAGGTCGAAGGTCGTCCAGAACGAGGCATGTCTTCAACGATCTCTCGGCTGTTGTTGAAGACTTTTTGTACAACTCGTAGGCTTCTGTTTTTGAAAAAACTGAATTACCGTAAGCCTTTTCCAACATTCGCAACGATTCCACACACAAAATTTTTTTAGAAGTTCAAAATTTGAGACAAATTCTTTGTTCGATATTTTTATCCATTATAAAAATCGAAATGCACCACTGAGGTGTACCGACATAAGCAGCTGCTGTAAACAAATTGGTTGACAGATCGCCGTACCAGAGGTCATCCAAATCAAAATCCTCTCAGGGATGAAAAAGTAATTAATCATGGCTCTAAACCCCATTCAACGCAACATTATTGCCTGTTTCATTGTTGAAGAAATATAGTCCAATGGTGGCATTTTGAGGATGTAGTTAAAGGCTATCTTCGTTCAAAATGCAAAAATATTGTTTGTTAATATCTCTATTCAACCAAAAGCGAGGTTAATCGTTATACAAAATTTTATTGTGAAAACCTACATCGGCGGTTATCTCCTTTTAAGCTAATTCAACGAACGTGTGAGGCATTTGATGGTCAGCCGACTTCAATTCTAGCACGTTTTGAATATTGAATGCCTGAAAATTAAGATTCTTCCGTAAAATATTGTGTAAAGTAGATTGGCTCTAAATGTTGTGTGCGATGACGGATGAATTTATACGGGTCTTCTTCGATACACTGCTTCACAGCAAAAATAGATGGAGTGCGCACTGTACGGTGTCTCTTAGGAAGCGTGCTAGACTACTAGAGTGATGTCAACGTTTCACCCAAAGTTTCATAGCGATGTTACCCTTGCTGTTTTTTTACAATGCTAAAACATTGTTTCATGATAGGTTGAGGTTATGTCATACCAGTCATATTTTCATTCATAAACGTTCTCTCATTATTGATCCAAAAGCTTTTTAGCCCCTATGTAATGTTCAAATGTTGTTTCTTGAGGGACTCAAGTAGTCATATTCGAACAAAGAAATGAAAAATAATATGAAATAATGGCTTTGATAAAAATAGTGCGAGCTAAAACAAACAAAAAGTACAATAGTTACTGTTAAAACCAGAAGATAACTGTTTTTGAGTCGTTACAATATATAAGTGTTCAAAAACTATTGTCCAGTTAGCAATAACGAAGCTAACGATTACTTAACTATCTCAGTTGGTAACTATGGTCGTATTCTTTCCACAAAAAACGTGTGTTGACGTGTGTTTCACCCTAAAGTGTTTGATCTTATCAACGGAACCCTTGCATAAGTGTCTCTCAGGCGCTCTTGAAAGTTTTAATAATTTGTTAATTACCTCTGCATGTTTATATAAGCGGATGAATCACTATAATTTTGCGTATAGTAAAGGGTGATTTTTTAAGAGCTTGATAACTTTTTTTAAAAAAAAAAACGCATTTGCAAAATCTCATCGGTTCTTTATTTGAAACGTTAGATTGGTTCATGACATTTACTTTTTGAAGATAATTTCATTTAAATGTTGACCGCGGCTGCGTCTTAGGTGGTCCATTCGGAAAGTCCAATTTTGGGCAACTTTTTCGAGCATTTCGGCCGGAATAGCCCGAATTTCTTCGGAAATGTTGTCTTCCAAAGCTGGAATAGTTGCTGGCTTATTTCTGTAGACTTTAGACTTGACGTAGCCCCACAAAAAATAGTCTAAAGGCGTTAAATCGCATGATCTTGGTGGCCAACTTACGGGTCCATTTCTTGAGATGAATTGTTGTCCGAAGTTTTCCCTCAAAATGGCCATAGAATCGCGAGCTGTGTGGCATGTAGCGCCATCTTGTTGAAACCACATGTCAACCAAGTTCAGTTCTTCCATTTTTGGCAACAAAAAGTTTGTTAGCATCGAACGATAGCGATCGCCATTCACCGTAACGTTGCGTCCAACAGAATCTTTGAAAAAATACGGTCCAATGATTCCACCAGCGTACAAACCACACCAAACAGTGCATTTTTCGGGATGCATGGGCAGTTCTTGAACGGCTTCTGGTTGCTCTTCACCCCAAATGCGGCAATTTTGCTTATTTACGTAGCCATTCAACCAGAAATGAGCCTCATCGCTGAACAAAATTTGTCGATAAAAAAGAAAAGAACCGAACACTGATTTTGGTAATAAAATTCAATGATTTGCAAGCGTTGCTCGTTAGTAAGTCTATTCATGATGAAATGTCAAAGTGTCTCTCAGGCGCTCTTGAAAGTTTTAATAATTTGTTAATTACCTCTGCATGTTTATATAAGCGGATGAATCACTATAATTTTGCGTATAACGTAGATTACGGTATTCAATCTTCCCAATACTTAGCAGAGATGACAAAAAATTCGCATCATTGTAGTAGCTTTCTTATCAAAAGTACTATGAGAAATGGTTATAATCGAGGAATCACTTTTAAAGTTAAATTTAAATAAACAGTTGTAAATAAAATTCCATGAAAATAATTTGTTTTTCATCATCACAGTTCCCCACGCGCGCAAAAGCAGTACCGATATCGGAACATGAAGAAGCTTCTCGAAGACTTTACAAGGCGCATGGATTTTGTGTTCAAAACAGCTCTACGCCCACGTCAATAGACAAGGAGTACCGGAGCACCAAACGAGAACCCGCCGCCTACGTACGCTGTGTAGCTAGTAATATGGGTTTATGGACCGATGCCAGTGGCTACCAAGCCAAACGCGTGGCGAAATTCTTCATTAAAGAACACAATGAGAACGAAGTGATGACCGTGGTGGACTATTGTAATCAAAAGCATCAGCAAACGGATTTGGATTTATGGGCCTACGAGGCGTATCGTTGCGCGACAGCAGGACGAATGGGTATTTGGTTGAGAGAGTACGTAGTGAGTGCGAAATTATGAGAGAAACCAAATTTATGTTCGTATATGGTATACATACATATATATTTGCTGATATTATATGTTTACATACATACATACATTCATGTATTATAAATTTTTTACGATTAAAATCATATTTATTACAGTTCACTGATTTTCTAAATTGATTTTTAATAACTGTATGTGCATATAATTATATCACAAACAACAAATATTTTATTTTAACGAAAACAGATGTGCTTGCTTATCAGCAAATAAACAGCAAACGTAAGTAAGTATGTATGCGTGTGCAAAGCAATTCAAGCGACATGATTTCCCACACGCCGCTCTTCCAACTTGCGACCGACATCCTCCTTGAACCACTGACCCACCCGACTGTTTAGCACACACTTGAAGGCCCTGTAACACCACTTGAGGGTCGGTTCATTCTGTGCATTCCGATTGCAGTCGCTCAATATCGGCACCAACACTTCCGTATTCGCCTTATCGCGATAAAGTGCCGCTATGTGTTCGACGTTGAAACCGGTGCGATCATTCCACAATTTCAACTCTGTCCAAATGCAGTGCACATAACGCTGGACCGGCTCCTCGTCCGGATAATCAAAGTTGTCGAAGCGACGCTGATAGGAGGCGGCCAAACGCTCACGCTGGAAACAACGCTCGCCGGCGCTTAAGAAATCATCCTCCGTCTTCTCCTCGTAATCGGCGTTGATCTGTTACATAAATATTGGCGATCGCACAAAAAAGACAGGCAGTAAACAATGCAATTAAATTAAATTGGTGCGGTGTGATTATGTGAGTACTTACGTGCGCGAATAATGCAGCGAAGAGAATAATGAAAACGAACGCTGTGCACTTCATTGCTTGTGGCATTGTCCAAGTTCAGACTGCAACTGAGAAGAGTAAAGTCACCGCTAGAGCCGTTGGATGTCAAAACCACAAACAGCGCATGTTGTCTGTATGCAAATATGGATGAGCGAGTGCAGTTCACATGAAGCAAAGGCGTATCACTTAATCGCTAGCTAAAAATAAAAGTGAATTTCGCTCGACATTTAGTTTTGTGTGTAGAAAAAAAAGAAATATTAATAAGGGATTTACTATCATCGGCTCAAGGGTTAATATTGTACTTCCTACATACTAAGTTGAGTTGGTATGCGAAAATTAGAGCTTCGAAAATACAGATAAGATTTTTTTTCTGAGTTCTAAGTTCTCTGTTTAGTTGTGTTAGTTTGTATGGTGCCCCGATATCGGCGAATCCGTCACCGAGACCGTGGAGTGTCGATTTGGTGCCGTTCGCAACAAGTCGGACTGATGTATGGAACGTCTTGGCCTATTTTACGTTAAGATCTTAAATTGAAAGCATACAGTAATACCTTCCCAAGCGGCTTCGCTTTGCTCTATGGGTTCTTAAAAGTTCCAAGAAGATCCGACGTTTTCCAGCCAAATTTTGTTTAGCAATAAGGCCCATTTCTGGCTCAATGGGTATGTAAACAAACTAATTTGCCACGTTTGGGACGAAAAGCAAGCTTAAGAGTTTCAAGAGCTGTCATTTCATCCAGAAAAAACAACGGTTTGTGTATGGCATGTGGGCCGTCGGAATCATCGCTTCATATTTCTTTAAAAATTTTGCTTGTTGGAACGTAATCGTCGTCGTCGTCATCGTCCTCGTATTTGATGCCTGAAATTGAAACTTGTGATCCCGCCTTCTTATAAAGGCAGGCCTACGCGGGATCTAATCAAAGCAAGAGTGTTTCTTAAGTGGTTACATGGGTTTACGAGTTTCAAGAAATCGATTTTCTATTGTCTGCACCTTTAGAATATTGTATTAAATTTTAAAGTTGTTCTCAAGGCTGAACAGGCGCCGTCTTTAAACGCGTTCTTCTCGAAACTGTGTTTTTGAAGTCGGTTGGCAAAATATCTCGAGAACTACTCAACCGACATTCCTTAAATTTTACACATCTTTAAGATACAATTCTGAAAGACTTGGGCGAAGGATTTTTTTTCAGTTACAACTATTCAAAAAAATGTCAAAACTTTTTACTGAAATTTTCATTTCTTTTTGTAAAAATGTCTGCCCGAAATCCAATTATTAGTTTTTTCCTTCGTAGAAGCTCTAAGTTAAGGTTTTAACTAAAATCCTGCCAACATGGGCGGCATCCTTTTTCCGGGGGGTTACCGGAAATATTTTTTTCTAAAACTTTTTTCTAAAATTTCTTTGTTAATACACTATTTTTAGCAAACAAAAAAATTCTAAAAAAAAAATTTTTCTATGAGAAGAAAATTGTTGAAAAAAGTTCTTGTATTGGTATTTGTCAGATTTGAAAGTTGGAAGTAAAAATTTCTTTTTGCTCCCTGAAACTTCTATAAATAATAACCGTTGAATATGTATTATATAACGTTTTCACTATTTGATACAGACCTTTAGGCGATCGTGGCTCATGATGATCAAAGTATGCAGAATAAAATATTTAGATATTATTAAAATTATCGATAACTGTATACGACATATTTTTTCCAGCTCTATTTTTTAATTTTTTTTTTATTTTTTTTATTTTTTACCATCTATTCCATCCTTCTACTGCTTGCTTTGTCTATACATAGAGAACTGTCAACAAGCAATTCATATCCATTCATTTAGCCTCAAAGATTGCTATCTTTCAAACAAGGTAATTGTTTGGAACTCATTAAAAAGCACCGGTACTGTTTCAGATAATTCACCTGAATAATTTTGAATTGCTGTTGAAGCGAGAGCAAATATACAAACCTATAGATTGCATATAATTCGACCCAAAACAATCACTAAAAATCAAGCTTTAAAATAAATTACTCAGTAACCGAACATTATTACCATTTATGAATATTTCATTAATTATTATTTTTCAAAACAACAATTATGAATTGTTTCTAAAAGTAGTAGAAATCATTTATTAGTAGATTTTTTATCTGACAAATTATATATGAATACATCAGAATTTAACTTTCAAAGCTACCGTGAAGCTGAACTTCATCGAAATAACTCATTGTTTTTATATTTTCTTCCAATTATCAACGGCGCTGAGTAGCTATGAAGCTTGCTAAATATACCGGTGATTTTCCAATTACTTTATATGCACATCAGATAAATACTAAATTTATTTATTGCCACTTACTTACAAACATTTCTTAGAATAATTAGAAGTAACAAAACTGGTAATTAAAATAGTGCCTCAGTGCTACTGAGGCTGTGAGATTATTTGTCTGCTTATTACATATGTATATGTGTCTATTCATATATATGTATATACATTTATATATGTACATCTACATATATGCTATATATCAGGTCATAACTGACCTTATCTGACAAGCAATAACCACAACAATTGCTACAGTTTGTACATAACTAACTTCTGAATTCAGTATTGAATTTTATACACATACGTAAATACAAATGAATATACATATGCGAGCACTTGCTTTAACAGGCATGACCTACGAACATGTTCATTAGGGTGTACCAACAATACGGTGGGGATTTAGAAAGGAAGTGGCAATAAAAGAAAAACTGGAAGAAAAGTTTACTGGATTGAGCTTTTAAGATTTTAAGGGCGTCTAAACTCAAAAGTGAAGTATTGAAGCGACTTTACTCTGTTGTTGGTACTGCAGAATCTTTTGGCACCTCGTTTCATATTGGCAAGAGTCAAATACCAATGATTTTATTTGAGAGGTTAAAGGGAAAACTGAGTAGTCATAACAAATAATTTGTTCTGAGCAAAACAGAAAGAAATAATCGATAGCTTAAAAAAGTTAAAAACCTTTAGCAGGAATAAAGCTGATATAAATAGTTTAGGTGTCTCAAATCAAGCTACACTGCAGCTAAAAAACACTTCGAAAAGATTAAAACATACCGAAAAAAAAAGAAAAATTAAGCTTTTGGATAATATTCATCAGCGGTCCATTTTTTTTAAGCAGCAATAAGAAATATTTCACTGAAGCTTTCGAGAAATTCTGCTGTGATGATAGTTAAAAATCGGGATCGTATGGGTTACGTCATAAACCCATGTCTCATGGGCAGTTATAATACTCTCCATGAACGTTGGATCGGCATTCGCACGATCAAGCATGTTCAAAGAGATCTGGTTAGAATACTCTTTTTGAAAAAGAATTCAGCTTTATCGGGACGGGTCGAGCAAGAACACGTTTCATACCCAAAAAATCATCATAATTATTCGAACGGACTCGCTAGAGATGTTGAGCTCTCTTGCCATCTTTCTAACACTTCCCGATTTTCAAGCACCATACTCTTCACTGTTTTAATATTTTCGTCAGTTGAGGAAATCGAAGGTCGTCCAGCATGTTTTCAACGATCTCTCGATTTTCTTTGAAGGCTTTGTACCACTCGCCTGCTTTTGATAAAACTGAATCACCGTAAGCCTTTTTCAACATTCACAACGATTCCGCATACAAATTTGATTAGAAATACAAAATTTGAGACAAATTCTTTGTTCGATATTTTTATCCATTGTAAAAATCTCAGCACACTACCGAGGTGTACCGACTTAAGCAGCTGCTGTAAACAAACTGGTTGAGAGATCGCATTGATATTTGGCATAGTAATTAAGGACAGTCCTACCAACTTAGCAAAATACATATTTTTGAAATATCATTTATCCAAGCAATTTAAATTACAGTTTTCAAGTGGTTTTTTGTCACAATGTAAATACCTACAGATTTATAGATATACCGATATATACGAGTATATTTATAGACATACAGAACGAGAATATTACCGATTTGTAGTTGTAATTATGAACAATTATATTTACATATATACATATATAGTTATGTATATATATATTTCTAGAAAGCAACTTAATTTTGTTTACATTTTTATTATATCTCAGTATAAAGTCACACACCACAATTGATGCAAAATTTTAAACTAAGTGGTTGTTATAAAATAATTTATGGACCGATTCTATGATATCTATACAGGTATGAATCACTACATGATTAGGTGAAGTCGTAGGAGTATTCTTTTCTACAAAGTTAACACAGAATCCTACTTAAGCAGCTGCGGACGTTAGTCTTTTATAGTTCCAAAATTCCTGGCATGGATCACTAGACCCTTATAGATCTAAAAATCGTTTTAGGCGTACCACCAATATGTTAAATTTGTTCGCCAGGTTTGCCGAAAATGAGACTACAAAGACATCGCGATTTCAATGTAGCAATAACTCGGCAATTGAGAAGGAATTGGTAATTTGCGCCCAACAACATATCTCACCTCACCTAATACAAGCCTATTGGGCGGTTTTCACTCATAAACCCACCACGGCAGTGAGATGAAACTTGCTAAGAGCAGGTAGGACCTTTTTTGGTTGTTGATCAGCACTTGCCACGCTTATGGGATGTAGATGAATCCAACACTAAAGTACAGGAAGACACCGATGGAACGACTCGTTAATAATCTGATGATATTGGAGTAAAAGTGCTCACCAGCAAGCTTATTGATTTTGTAGTGTCCGCAGTGACTAGCCACCCAAACAAGTCAGATGACAAGATAGCCTGATGCTACTGATAAGGAGGTCAAACACTGTTTGACTACACTAGAGGGCACTATCAGTAAGCTCAAGACCAGTCTTGAAGCTCGGCTAATGGAAACAAATGCACACCTTTCTAAAGGAAGTTGCAGTTCTAAGCAGAACATGTACCTTGAACGCAGTCAACTTTACTTGAAAGACACTGCAGGTAGCGGGTTGGTAGTCTGAAGTTGAGGGAGACCTCCTGACAAAAGGGACCCCCTCTGATAGCAAATGCCTGGTTATTTAAATATTTCCATACAGTTTCATTAGAAAATTCACCGCAGGAACAAGAACCAGTATATTAGGGAAAGAGATTGAAGAGGTTCAAGAAAACATAAAAAACTAATTATGTATTACGAGTTTACTCGTCCGATTGCGATCAGAAGAGAGTAATGACATGTTGGAAACTAAGTTTTGTTTCGACATCCCTTTAAACGTATGCATGTATACAAGTAAAACAAATAATTTTGGAGTAAAGATATATTTCTCGTACAATCACCAAAATTTTTTTTTATTTAAAAACACTATTTGCTGCTTTTTTCGACGCCAGCTTGCACCAATTGTGCGTTGTTCTTGAGGAAACAGGTGAAGCCATTATATGCCCGAACGCATGCGTCATCGCCAGCGGCTTCCTTTGCGCAATTCTCAATAGCTCCGTGCGTAGCGTCCGAGTGATCGGCATTAGCGCCCACTAATTGGTGGTGTATGTTGTGCACATCGAAGCCCTTTGCCGCATCGAACAATTCGAACTTCTCCAAAACGCACTTCAAATAACAGCGAGTTTTCTCATCATCTGGAAAGCTCCACTCCTTGTACTTATCCACTAGATCCGAGGGAATACTCAACTTCGAGACACATTCATCGCGATAGCGTATCAAATCTTCATTGGTTTTAACCACGTAATCGGTGTGACCGGCATGATCTGCGACGGCGAAGACCTAGAAACAACAACCGGAAAAGTCGTTGAATAATCGAACTGGTTAAAAACGTATGTATTCTTACTAACCACAACCATCAGCAGCGACAGCAGAGCTAAGCAGAATTTCATATTTAATTAATGTTGTTGGACGAGCTGTGTTGAGCGAAGTATTTGGAGCGACTGTTGAGCGGTGGCGGCTCGCGTGCGGCTTTTATAGTTCGCGGTCTCCACAGGAAAAATAGGCAATTGCAATTCTCGGCTAAAGTGATAATGTAAATACACACTTCTGTACTTATATTTATATAAAGAGAATATAAGCAAAGCGCATCTGGTACCAGATGCTGCTGGTACCGCCTTTTTGCCGACTTACTCACTTTCTTTCCGCTTTTTATTGAGTTCAATCGGTATAATTTATTGTAAATACATTAAGTTTCCATTTCACTTAGTTACAAATTACGAAAATTATATTCGCAGCGAAGCAACTAACTCGGGTACATACATTAGGGTTTCATATTTACTGCATAGACGTCATCTTCTTGGCAGGCACTTAACACAGAGATGAGTTAGAGGCACTAACTTGTCGCAGCAAGTATTCTAGGTTTGCAAAAACAAAAGTAAAATGAAATGATTGCGATATGCGAATATTTTATAAATACATATACATATTAGGGTGGCTTCTCTGGTATGACATCTTTTCAGGTAAAGTGTATACAGAAAGACGGAGTTAATCGGAAGCGCTTATAACTGTAAAAGAAATCAGAACTCGTCAGCGTATTGTATTTTAAAGTCTTCTTAATATTTCTGGAAGGTTTTTCTATTCCAAGCAAAAAATCCACGAGTGTTCCAGAACATCTCGGTAAAGGTTTCTTGAAGTGTTCCTTATTACAGTCCTTAAATGATACCATGTAGCACTCGTAGGATTTACGGTCTTTAGAATACATCAGGAGATTGTCCGAAACATTATTTTCTATTTCTAAATAAGATAACCTCGTCGACTTTCATGTCGAGTTTTTACTTCTTCGACAAAACGACAATTGACATACATAGTTCAACGAATTAAGAGACTGCGGCTAAGCTGGCTAAGTCATGTTGTCCGAATGGCTTTATGTCTTTATGGATGTCCAATCAGTTTGTTGACGGTTGGCTTTGATCTTTCAAACAATACCCTCGATAGTAGCTTATACACGATGTTGAGGTGACTTATTCTACGATAGTTAGCGCAGATTGTGGGGTCTCACTTTTTGTGGATTGCGCAGAGCACACTTAAATTCCAAACGTCGGTGATGCTTTCGTCCGACCATATTTTACGAAGAAACTGATGCATGCTCCTTATCAGTTCTACGCCGCCGTGTTTGAATAGCTCGGCCGGCAATCCATCGGCTCCCGCCGCTTTGTTGTTTTTCAGATGGGTAATTCCAATTTCAGTTTGCTTTTCGAATAATATATATGTATATATTATAGAGGTGGTAACAAAAATCCTCAGAATATACGCATACTAAGTCGTTATCTAATTTTTAAGCTTAACAATATTATAATCTATTAATAGGTATGACCCTATGTCGATTACTTCTGGTTGTTACTCTAGATATTATCTCAAAATTTCTCAGACATTTAGTAAAGGAAAAATCTATATATTGTCCCGTTAGCTGCTTACGTTCAAAGGATTTGAAAGTAGCAAAACGAACAAATATCTTAACTCTTATGAGGTCTCCCCACACTTAAATTTATTCAAAGCAATTTTTCTGCATTTCTTTTCCTCTCAAGTAGCTAAATTTCAAGGAAATTTCAAGAAGGCTATCTAAAAATCTGAAGTTCTTTCAAACACTTCACAATCAAGTATTAATATTTATATGATGTAACATGGTATGGATAGAATATGAAATTGGTATAAAACTTTGATATAGAAAGGGTTAACTAAGACAGTTTGAGCGCCACATGCACAACAGTTTAGTGAAAAGAAGTCGCATGCGATAATTTGCGCACATCCGTGTAATAAACAAAAGTTAGAAACGAAACCTTGCAATGCAGAGCCACCTAGCGGCGAGTAGGTAATTTTAGAAGAATTATTTTACTACGAAGCAAATTCAAAAGCAATTAAACTTAATCCGTTAAATGATTTATTACCAACAACGCCTATGTAATTTTTTAAGCAGCAAATTTGCAGCTGCATCTATGGAAATACCGAATGGTCGCCAATAAAATGAAATGAAATAAATTCCTTTTCAATTTTCCACAACTAGAGAAATCAAATTGTATAGAGCTAATATTTTTAATCGCAGAAGATTTGCGCCAAGAACGTGATAAGCCAGCCCCAAAATTGAATTATCGCCGACATGCCGCGCAACTCCCACAGCAACTCGGCGCTGCTCATCCTCTCAAGTGAGTTATGGCTAAGCAAATGAACAGCGATTATAGAGCTAAGTGAGGCGCATATTTCACAAGTGGGATTGACATGCAAAAACCAATAGTTAACAGATAATTTAAGCAATTATTAATAAACAATTTGCTTAGATATCTAATTGTGCAACAGAAATTGACTTATCTTGCTTTGATTTGTGCTTTGTTTTTGGAATGCACAGTTTCTATATATCCATATAATAGCGTTAACGTGAGTTGGAAAAGGGCAAGCGAGCAATTTACCACGAATTGATTTAACGCCATTTACACGCTCTTCATAATAATGCGACGCCCATTAATTAACAGAGTTTAGATTTATCAGGGATTTCCATTGTTTTGGTTGTCAGCATTTAAGCAGGTTTCCTGACTCATAAGAGAAGTGCTGTTAGACCAGGGTAGATAATTTTTGAAAGCAGAAAAAAATCATATTTGGATGAAACTCATTGGAAATGGAAGATAATATATAAATTAAGAAGGAGAAAAGTATGATTGAGTTATTAAGGATTAAAAACGTTTTAACTCAATTTCCGAAAAACTACAAGTCTTTAGGAAAATCCCAATCAAATTCGTTAATCATTCCAGCGATATATTCGCCTTTGCCAATGTGCAAAGAACCATAAATCTTCCGCAGAACCTGACTCATCAGATGATGATGAATATTGCCTTCTTACAAGACAAAGCGAATACTTGAAATGTAAAGCTTTTTGTATGAAATCCAGAAACTTCTTCCAAAATTTGCGATACTTAAATTTAAAATAAAACATTTTATATTCATAAACAAAATTTTGTTAAACCCAAAGTTCAAAGCGTCATTACTTTCAATGTCATCCAGCTACTTCAACCGACCTGACAACCGAACTATTAATAACATGTAGGCCATGTACGACTTCAATGGCAAAATAAATAAGAAATGTAAACAAATCGATTGTTGCACTTATTGGCAATTTCACTTAACAGGCGATTTCGCGCTATTTGACCGCGCTGATGTAACAACAGCCATAGATGGGCACACTTGGCGCTTATGCGAAAATGACGCAGAAATAATGCGTAATCCGGTCAAAACACCCGACAACGAATCGGTGAAGATATGATACATCAGTCACGAAGCGAAAAGCAAAGAAAGTGAAAAAATAACAGTTAACGGCTTTGTGCCCCCAAGCGCTAAGTGGGGAATGGATACGTCCAGCGGCCAAAATGTAAACGTGCAAAGCGATGTCTCAGCAAAACTACAAAAACAACAACATCAGAGGAAAAAAATGAAGAGAGCTGAGTAAGACTGACATTGAAGCTGCGATCCGAGACGAGAGCAGCTCATATTTATCTTCATTAATTTCGAGATTTATAAAATTCATTTTTATTTTAAATTTTCAAATATTTTTCATAAAACACTTTCTAACCAAACAGCTGGCAACCACGCACTCCTGTTACTAATTTTATTATCTAAGCTCATAGATGTCATAACAAAACACATATTAAACTAAAAAACTTAAAATTTTGCTACAAATTGTTTGTTGTTATTTTGTATTATTTGTTTACGTCGCGTATCGGTTCATTAATCAATGATTTTTGGAGCGCGAGGTGTATATTGAAAATGATATGAACACGAGAATCACTTCAGCAGTCAAATGAGTAACTGTAGTAAAACACTTGAGGCATTTGAATGAAAAAGAAAGTTGCTCCAAAATCGTCTCGAGTGTCGAAAAATATTTAAGTGGACTTGAAGGGGAAAAGCGAAATATGTTACAGTTATTTACAGACACTTACGGATATAAGTACGTTTGTAATTTACATGCATACAGGTATAGTATATGATACAGCACTTTTCCAACAACACAGCAGAAACATCTGAACTACGCCATGTGTAGTCGGTGAAGAAATCAACTAGTTATAAACCTGGTTGATAACTAGTCTAAACTTTTGTGTGCGGAAACTACTTTCTGGTCTCGAAACGTTCAGAATGTTGGAAAAGACCTTCGGTGTTAATTGTTTGTCACGAGCATGTGTTTTTGATTTGTGCAAATTATTCAAAGAGCTCGAAAACGCAAAGACTACGAACCACGTCCATGATGGCCATCAACATCATCGGATGAACAACACGTCAATAAATTAAAAGAATTGGAGAACCGACGATTAACAGTCAGAGATCTCACTGGCATCGTAAGAATATGAGAAGGATCAGTGAAAACCATTTTGAAAGATCATTTGTTCTATTTATATTCTAAGAAAAAAAAATGTATTATGAATTTTACTCAGGCCGTCCATGATTTTCTTCTGTTACTCCTTCCTAACTAAATCTCTAAAAACTAGGTACAAAACTTCTTCTTTTCAGACTAGTTTAGTTTTAATGTGAAAAGTTCACTACTTGTTTTGCTTCTGCATAATGTAATATGTATATTTTATACTTAAATTTACAATTCACAGCAACTATCTAATTAGCTTGTTAAATTACTCATGTCGTTCTTTGGGAATTTTACACCACAAATGCTCAATTTTTTTTATTTACGCGCGAAGAAAGTTTATGAGTATTTATTCAGCATTGAAAGTGTAAACCAATATTAAAAGAAGATCGCATCGAAAGGGTCAAAATGAGTGTTGTTGTCAAACAATAAGGAATGTTGTCATTTTATTTTTGCAGCAAATGATGAACGCTCTTAAAGGCAAATTAGCATTCTTTTGAAAACAGAAAAAAATGTGATCTTGTCAATCAAAATGTTGTAAGATGTCACCACAATTGAAATTGACAACTATTGTCAGTTAAGCTTATGTTTTCGTCATTGGATTTGCCATAATTAAAAACTGCTGAAGACCTATCAATCAATCGATCCCCATTTAACATTAAGCATAATTTTTATCCACAAGTTTATGAGCGATTCCGTACACTAAGATTTTACAAAAAATAAAAATATTACTCGTACCTTTTATTTTTTTCGTGAACAGCGAGCTCGAAAATTACAATTCTTCCTATATTTCTCAGTGATACATTTTCTTTGAAAGGGAAAACTTTGTTTACTCGATAATCGATCGGTTACTCCGGAATGAGCATGGAGAGTATATTATTATTAAGTTACAAATATCAAAATAAATTTAAGTAAGCTAAGTGTACTTTATTTTTAATGCTTTTATGGCCAAATATACAATTCTTTGTCTTATCTCTTCGATCGACGGAAAATGCATCCCACGGAGCGGCAATTTCAGTTTGGGGAACAAGAAAGAAAAATTAAATACTTTTTCCACGATTCCGACCGTTTTCGACGGATGTTCTCACCAAATGCCTTAATGTGGCCAAAAAGAACTCCTTATTGACCGTTTATCCCTTTGGAACATATTCATGATGCACGAAACCACGAATATCGAAAAAACAATGAGCATTACCTTGATTTTTGAGCTGCTCTGGCGTGTTTTCTATGGCTCCTATAATGCCCTCTATGAATGTGGGATCGGAAATTGCACGATCAAGCATATCCAAGGAGACCTAATTACTGTACGGTACGGTAAAAAAAATCAGCTTTATTGGGTCGAGTTGAGCAAAAATGCTTTTCATACCCAAAATATCCACCAAAATCATTCCAATGGACTTGTAAGAGCTGTTCAGCTGTCTTGCCTTCTTCCTGACATTTGCCTGATGATTTTCTTGTCCCATTTTTTCCCCTTTTTAATATTTTCATCACTTGAAGAGGTCGAAGGTCTCCAGAACGAGGCATGTCTTTAACGATCTCTCGACCGTCTTTGAATGCTTTGTACCAATCGTAGTCTCATGTTTTCGATATAACAGAATCACCGTAGTCTTTCCCAATATTCGCAACGAAATTTTGGTTAGAAAGACAAAATTTGAGAGTATTTGTATTTTGTTTGGTATATATTTTCATCCATTGTAAACATCTCAACGCACTACTGAGGTGTATCGACTTAATGACAGTCTTGTCAAAATGATACGTGCGATTGGTTTATACAATATGGTGTTAGAAAGAAAAGAAGAAACCTTTCAGACCGTTTTGTGATCGCTTGGATATTGTTGGAAGACAAACAAACACAAAATGTCGTTGATACCAGTTATAGGCCGGATTCAAAAATAAACTCGGTATATGGATGCCACACGAGTTAAGGTTAAAATCGCAGCAAAATCATACCATTTTTTAAAACGATGGTTACTGGTGATGAAATATGGTTGAATCGTGAACATCGTCACTTTGTGGTTCAATCGTGAAAGGCCGGCGCAAACGAGTGCCAAGTTTGGATTGATTGCCAGGAATAGACATGTCAATATTTTTCACTCTCTTATATTTATTAAAGGAGTTCGCAAGTTGAACATATTTCTAGTAATAATTTATTTTATTCAAGTCATTTTATAAGTTATGTTTTAAAGTGTTTTCTAATGAGTTTTGCAGTGATTTTTACAAAAAAAATAATGAAATAAAATTATTACTTTTGCCGACGTCATAATAAAACAATTGTTATTATAAAATAAATAAATAAAAACAAATAAACTATTTATGTATGCTGAATTCATATTTCACGAATTTTCTTTTGCTTTTCTCCGAAGAAAAATAACTAAAGCTTGTAATTGGCACAAATTCACAATGTCGTTGCACCAATATAAAACTAATGGAAGAATAACCCAAAGGATTGAACATAAAATGTGACCTAGAAAATAAACGAAAGTTCAAAAGCAAATACCTTCATTGAGCACACAATCCGAGCGACATTACCGGCACTGTGGAAATCACAACAGATTCCCATTGATTATTTACAACTTTCCAGAACTTTCATTCTTAAACAGCTCGGCAACATATGAGCTCACCCATATGCACTCATGCTGACTTACAGATCTGTGCTTCACGGTGGTTGACGCGCATTGTCTAATTGTAAAAATGGGACAAATTTCTAGCGAATGTGAAAATAAAACAAAATGCCATTTACTTTAATAACCGCAATGCCGCAATATGAAGTTGATGCTGGCAGTTGCTACACTAGAGTGCACAAATTTTGTTAACGCAGAGCTTTATTAATTTCCGTTAGTAATATTTTAGCTAAGAAAATTATTGAAAATAACATTTATCATATATGTCAATAACTTAGGTTAGGCTAAACGTAGCAAAGGAGCTCGTGATCATCGGTTTCTTGTGAAGACAAAACTCCTATTTGTTGATCAAGAGACTCTTGTTGATTCACGAAAAATTTTGAGGCTACAATCGATTCCAGTTAGCTAATTTACTGAAAGCTAGACTTTCGAGGAGAAACGAGATGTTTTCACTTAGCTTTCTTTCAGACAACTTTGATAATTGACGTGCGTCAAAATTTATAAAAATAAATAAACTTTGTTCAAAAGCACTTAAAAACTCATTTGCTTCAAAAAGTTAAAGAATTTGTACAATCTTAAAGTAGACTAACCCTTTTAACATTTACTTAGCTTAAGAGAATTATGGCTGAATATAGCGCTGAATGCCAAAGTGTTTGCAAGGGTTTTTATGGAATCCTCCCACCTAAATGAGGCTCAATTGTAATTTCATGCCTGAAAAGGCTTAACTCACTTTACTTACTTTCGGTACGCCGTTAGATATACAATGTTTGATTTCAGGATTTGGTTCTACTGGTTTCGGGCATGAAACATAAAGGAAAAAGTATCAAGAAGGGATAATTATACGGTGATCCATTTCGAGGTTCCCTATTTTTTTAAAGAAAAAACTCAGTTCTTAAAACAGAATGCAAAAGTTTTGCACACAACTGCACTTACTACCGTAAGGGAGTTGTAAACAAAGGAACCAAGCGCAGCTGAAAGACCACAGCCCGCAGGCAAGCGAGTGGGCGGGCGGTCGTTCGCTTCAGCAGACGCTGAGCGGAAGCATTTAATATCCTAATGCCCATTGAAAAGCGATCATTGCGCCAACTAAATAGCTACAAAAGCGATAATCGCGCGCCGAAACAACAACAATAAAATACAAAACAAAAACACCATAAAAACAGTGTCGCCCGCAGCGCATTATAGCGGTTAGTCGATCAAAAGCGATCGCAGCGGCGGATATGCAGTTCAAACGCCAGCATTTGCGTTGTGCAGACGGCACACACACAACCATAAATACATACAAAAATGTGCTTTTGGTAAGACAATAGCATGCGAAAGTGCAATTGCAATGCACAGCGAAAAATGATCAAATGGAAATTTCAGCAAACAAATTTTTGAGGGGAGAAAGTTGTGATATAATTTTTGTTTTTTTGGTTTACAAGTTAGAATCTATATTTATACCCTGAACAGGGTATATTAAGTTTGTCGGACTACTATGGGATAAAGCTGTCATACAAATTGATCGATTAAAATCAAGTTGTTATATGGGAAACTTTTTTATTTGACAAGATATCTCGACGATATTAAGCACGGATTATTCTCTAAGACAATGCTACAATCTCCGTATAAATTGTTCAAATCCGACCACTATAACATATAGCTGCCATACAAATTCAACAATCAAAATAAAGTTCTTGTATGGACAACTTTTTTATTTGGCAAGATATCTTCATGAAATTTAGCATGAATTATTTTCCAAAACAACGGTACAATCTCCGTATAAATTGTTTAGATCGGACCACTATAGCATATAGCTGCCATGTAAACTGTTCAAATTACAGTCCGTGTATGAACAACTTTTTTATTTGGCAAGATAACTTCGCATAATTCGTCATAAATTATTATCCAAGGCATCACTATAACATCCAAAGAAATAGTTCCAATCGATCCATTATAGCATATAGCTACCATACAATCAGACAGATCAAAATCAAGTTAAAGATATTTTTATACCCCTTTATGCTATAAGCAATGCACCTGTGAAGGGTATTAAAGCTTCGGTGCAAAATTTTCCAAATTTGCAGCTCATAATTTCAAGTAAAATAAATATTGCAAAATTTGCTGGCTGTGTGATTCGCGTGGTGATGCATGCCCCATATGATACCGTATGACTGTTTGACTGATGGCTTGACATGTGGACCAAGTGGCAAACGCAATCCAACAAACAAACGGTGCATTTGGCCATTTTGGCATATATTCACATAGCATATTCACGCGAAATTGCCAAGTGAATGCAATGACCGGCTCGCTGCCGCCTCTCGCCCGCGCAACTCCCGCAAATTTGCAACTATTGCTACTCTTTTATTGTTGCGCTTTATGGACTGCTTTGCAGCAATTGGCATGCCCCTCCACTGTCCACACGCCCACTTGTTGAAGCGTGCCTGCAGTTTGTCTGTTCATTTGGCTGTTTGGTTTGACTGACAATGCTGCAACCACTGTCAGTGTCGTTTTGCTGCACACACACACCTATACATATACACAGAAAAAAGCTATAGGTACACGCTGCCGACAAGAAATAGAAATTGGGTCAAAGTAAATGACAAACAAACAACGGCAACGCCAACAGCAACAACAACAACTGTAATGATATTAATAAAGCTCTTGAAAGCCAAATCAAAATAAATTTATAAAATTTTAGCAATAAATAAGCAATATAAATCATTTTCGAAAAATAATAATGGCAAATCAATAACACCAAGCCACTGAGAGCATTTGATGAAAAACAACAACACATTTTTATATGTATATCAAATGTGATACTAGTGCATAGCGACATATCTTTCATATTCATTAAAGCTTTTCTTCATTCAGTTCTATTAATTATTAATAAGCGAAAATTTCACATTCATTGCTTGATTTCAAATTGCTTTTGTCAGCTACATATGTACATACATATCTACACATAATTTCAAGTCGCTTTTTCCTACCTTAATGCATTTCTCCGCCGTATTCTGGCGCGTCATTTTCGAAAAGTGCTGCCGCCGATTGTCATTGCGCTGCCACAGCACGTAGACAATATTCATTTCAAGAGCATTTCTAATTGGCTTACTTATTCTTAAGGCTTTGATTGTTGAAAGATCGCTTTCACATTGCCACACATTGAGTTTTCTCACACATATCTTGCCAATGCGAGTACTTACGGCATGATGAATGAGTTACAACAAAAAATAAATTAAAGAAAATGAAATTCGATAGAAGAATATTTATTTAAAAAATGCTTACATATAAAAATATTGCACAAAAAATAGTTAATATTGGGTAGTCGAAAAAGTCTTTTCGTATTTCTAATCAAACTTCAACTTAGTTTTTTTTTTTATTTTTAATAAACTTTAATGAACCAAATACATACCATTTTGTCCGATCACTTTTTGCCATTTTTTCGCTAAAGACATTATTCCATCAGTATATTGTCTGGTTTCTCGGCGAAAACTGCGAGAAGTAATTTTCACAATCTTCTCTTTAAACCAACTTTACTCCATTAAATAAGTTCTGCATTGACCAAAGCAAATAGTAGTCCGATGGTGCAAGGTCAGGGCTATATGGTAGATGCATCAAAACTTCCTAGTCAAGCTCTCCCAGTTTTTGCCGAGTCATTAAAGATGTGTATGGTCTAGCGTTTTCCTGATGGAAGACGAAGTCCTTTCAGTTGATCAGTTCTGGCCGTTTTTTTCGATTACATTACTTGCTTAAATATCATCAGTTTTTGACCGTAAAATATGGAATCAATCGTTCCAAAAGGCTAAAACAGTTAATATTGGATGACTCCTTTCCAATCCCACTAAACACTCAGCATAATCTATCGAGGCGTCAATTCTGGCTTTGCGACCATTTGTTGAGCTTCACCACGCTTGGACCATGATTTTTCGGATATTTTTGTCGTATTTGACCTACTTTTTGTCTCCCGTTACCATTCGCTTCAGAAATACTTTGATTTCATTTCGTTTCAGCGAAGAATCGTTGTTAGTTTCACAATTATATTTTCGACAGACACTTCATGTGAAACCCAAACATCGAGCTTCTTTTTGTAACGAGCCTGTTTTTAATTTTTTAAAACCGTTTGATGATGAATGCTAAATTTCTTAGCGATGTCATGGCTGCTTATGTGACGGCTCTGGTCAATCATTTCTATAATTGCATGGACTTTTTCAACGATAGGTGGACCAGAACGAGGTTGATCTTTCACATCGAAATTTCCAGAACGGAAGCGAGCGAACCATTTTTGTGCTACACGAACTGACTTACAGCATCGTTCTCGTAAACTACACAAATCTCATTGGTGGCTTGCGTGGCATTCTTCCCTTTTTTATGCAAACATTTCAAAATAACGGGAATTTCTTCCTTATTCATCATTTTTTAGTTAAATGAAGCTTAAAATCTCACCTTTCCAATACTTTCAAATACGGTGGTTGATTGATCAACACTTGCCTAGCATTTTTTAAGAACCATATCCTTCCCTTTTTTAATTTTTTTCTCAATTGAAGTGGTCGTACGTCATCCAGAACGAGGCATGACTTCAACTATTTTTTCTATTCCTTCTATGCTTTGTACCACTCGTAGGCTTCTGTTTTTGATAACACTGAATCACTGTAAGTGTTCTGTAACTGGTTTGTGATAAAGCTGGGCAATCACAGATAAAGTGGCAACCTGTTTCAATATTGCTGCTTGTGTGCATTTTCAGCAAAAGTTGTTATATGCAGACCCCTTTTTAGCGCATGTTCTCCAAAAGCCTACTGCTCGACTATGTCCTGTCATTCTTAGCCCGTCTATGCTTCGTTATCTTTCATTTGGTTATGGATATCCATCTGTTCTGAATTATTTTTTAAAAATTTTTAGATTTTAAACAAGTTTGAGTAACTAGAACCTTAATATAGTCATTGTAGGCATATTAAAGCTCGTGTGCTTTTTCGTTGCCAAAAGGTTCGTGTGACCGGGAACACATATTGTATTATGGACAAGTGGAGTTGACCTTACAATGAGCTTAAAGCCCTCGCTACTCAGGAATTAATCTTTGTTGACAGCAGTACCATCTGGCTATCTGCGTATACGGTTGATTTCTCCATCCCCCCATAGTTATTCATTAGAACTTCACAGGTCTTCCCTGTGCCTAGTACTTCCGCTCATAACATGCTAGCTTAGTTTGGTAGACCTATAAGGAGAGATGTTAAGATCCTTGGAGTTTACTCCCGCCAAAATTAATTATTTGTTTAAGAAGTTACATGCCATTGCGACACCATTTCCGGTGACCTCTCGAAAAAAAGATGCGCCCGCGTAGGCAGGAAAACTCCTTACAGGATCATCTAAAGAGGAAAAAATACGTGCTTTAGTCAAAACCCTTAACTTAAGAATAGATCGAAGAAAAAACTGAAAATTGGACAGACATTTTTACAAAAAATTTAAAAAATTAAAGATGGCGTAGTTCTCGATAAATCTAGCCAACCGACCTCAAAACACAGTTTCGAGAAAAACGCGTTTAAAGACGGCGCACTTAGCCTAACTGGACAATATTCTGGAGGTGTTGTAATAAGACTATTAAAAATTTTATTTTTGGAAACCTGTAAACTCATGTAACCCCTTAACAGACTCTATTATTATGTCCTTAATGGAATAAAACTTTTTATGGCCTGCTATTGTTGGCTGTCCTCGTAGGAGACATTTGCTTTTCTATAAAAATTTACCTTCACAGATCAGGTATAGAAACGTTCCTATATTTTGCGATATTTGAAAACGACTTGCTGAAGAGAGATACCAAATAATTACTCAAAACATAAAATTGAGTGTGAGAAAAAAGTAAGGACTCGTAAGCACTTTTTTGAGTACAAAGAAAATAAATTGTATACTACCAAAGCTATGCTCATTAATTATACA
Source organism: Bactrocera dorsalis (assembly GCF_023373825.1). Lineage (NCBI taxonomy): Eukaryota > Metazoa > Arthropoda > Insecta > Diptera > Tephritidae > Bactrocera > Bactrocera dorsalis. The sequence continues at coordinate 24,252,441 of NC_064304.1, read as the reverse complement.
AAATTCGGGAAAGTGTTTATATATCCATATCAAAAGCAGAGCCTTTCTTGAGCCACGCTTGTAATTGATAGATTACAGTCCTAGCGAAGAGATATGACATGAATCATTTCAGTAATCTTTATAAAAAATATTTTGTAAATTATTGAAACGTGTTGCTACGGTGCATGAAATATTGTCTATTTAGAACGCTCGTCAGTCACCTTTCAATCTCAAGTACCAAATAAAGTGGACAATCAATACCACTTTTGCACAAAAAGATAAAAAAAATACTCCGACCATTAATATTAAAGTTCTTAATACAGATTTAATCAACAATACTAGCGCTAAATCAATTTGATTGCATCTAATTTTCAATATCAATTCAAAATAACAATATTTTTAAGCTTAAACAAATAAGGCATTTTCACGCTGACCCAAAAGCTCGCAGTTTGCAACATTTAACAGTTATTAGGCACAAGAAAAATATGAATAAAATTAAAAAAGTAAACAAAGTCGCTGTAAAAAAAATTGTATTTAACTTTGGGGCAATTACGCACAGCAAGCACAAGAATCTCTTTGTGCCAACAACTGCAACAGCAGCCAGCCAGCCAGCTTGCAGCGCGCTTGAGAGCACAGCAAAACGCTCGTTTAGAAAAGTTCCACCGACATTGGCCGCCGCTGTCAAATGCGCTTGTCAGGCCGTTAACCAACTTTATGCCGGTTAACGCTCATGAGCAGCTTTAATTGCTGCAGCAAGATCAAGACACGACTTGACGCAGCCGCTACGCCAACGCCGCCTTAGCGGGAGCAGCAGCTGCAGCAGCCACAACTACAACAATACAGTTTTCTAACAGCGTACGAGACAAAATCAAAGTCATATTTGTTAATGTTGTTGTTGTCGTTGCTGTTGCTGTTGTCATAGCTGCCGCTGGCCAAGTCGTCGTGGCTGCTGCCGCTTGAAAACGCTGAAAAGGTATAAAAGGTTCGCTGCTCTCGCTGAGCGGTTCAATTCGACGCGAAACGTGTGCGCTTTTGGTTTGACGGCGACAGCAGCCGAAACGGGAATATTTTTCAACCGCACTAACAGTAATGCAATTATAAATTTGAAGGCGCTTTTTACCAAGTGAACTAATTGTTGAGACTCGGTTCAAGTTTACACAAGTGAAGTGAAACATTCTGCAAATCACGTACAAGAACGCAGCTCACGAGCAAAGCGACAAATAAAAATTCAATTTATTGACAATTTCGCAACTTGCAGCGTGCGTTTTCTCACGCTGGTTGCGCCACATCTAGATGCACGTGTTCTGTAAAAATACAAAAAAAAATTTGCATACTCGACTCCTTGAGCGCTGGTGTGGCGTTTAATTATTCATAAACTCACATATTTTGGAAACGTGACACGCGGACTTGAGGACAGCACAGCGCATGCGCAGCGCACATCCTTTGAAAGTGAACGTGAGTGTGTGGAAAGACCTTGCCGAAAATCGTGTTGAAATTGAAAACACATTTTTAAATTCATAAAACGTTAAGTGGCGCAGGGAACTTGAGCAAGTGACACGATAACTTATAAATTGCACGAATTAAATAAGTAAACAAATAATTCACAAACAAATAAGAAAAGAAAGAAGTGAGTGACAGCTGAAGTACGCTGAAGTTGACGAAATCGAAAGCAACAACAGCCCACTAAACTGAAGCGATCGGAGTGCTGCAATATGGATGCGAAGGTGAGTGTTATTGAAAAGTTTTGGGTGTTTGCAGAGTTGTGCGTGTTTGAGAAATATTTATACACTTAAAAGGGTGTATGAAGATTGGTACGATGTTTGTAACACCCAGAAAGAAACGTCGGAAAGTACATATAAAGGGTAATCCATTTCGAGGTTCCCTACTTCTTTAAAGAAAAAATACAGAAACTTCAAATTTAATGCGGAATGTTTGTTATCATTGGAAAAAATAGTCTTTGGGATTTATTTTTTGAACAGTATCTCTTTCAAATTACTTTCGGAGATATATGTAGTTTGCTGACCCGGCATTCAAACTGGTTCGCCTGGAACGCGAAACTTTAAACGCGTTTTTCTCAAAACTGACTTTTTCGGAACGATGCCCACGATTTCTCAGGTTCTACTGGACCGATTTAATTGAAATTTTTATAGAGTCTTCTTTGTAGGCTCATCTATGGTTGGAACTAGCTCCATCCTCAAATTTTTATTTTTATTATTTTTAAAAAACTCGAAAGATTCAGAAAAAGTGATCCAAAAACATTTTTTTTAGGCAATCGCCATTTTGTGAAAAATTGTTTTTCCCACTTCTCCGTAGTTCCGACCATTGCGACATTATTCTAGATTAATAATCTTTTTATCTTTTTGGTTTCAGATAACTAGGAGGGTTGAAATCATGGGCATGGTCACGTGGAAATTTTTAGAGACCCCCACTTCGTCAGCTCATAATTTTTGAAATTTTTGTTTGTTATCATTCGAAATTTTTTTTTGGGATTTAGTTTTTGAAGAGTATCTCTTTCAAATATTGGCCGTGGCGAATGACACACGTGATGTTTTGCTCTAAAGCCTACCAGAATCGAAATGAGATTGTCTGGATAGACTTTACAAGAAAAACTCCAAGTCAAAACGTGAAATTATCTGATCCATGAAGTCTTCTCTCAGTAACTCCATTGATTGATGCGATATATGGGAAATGTCGCCGAAATCACGAGCTTCAGGGCGCTATAGCAGTCGCCATTGACAGCGACTGTTGTTTTTTCTGGATGAAATGACAACCCTTGAGTCTCTCCAGGTTGCTCTTCGTTCCCAATGCGCCAACTTTGCTTGTTTATATACCCATTGAGTCAGAAATGGGCCTCAACGCTGAATAAAATTTAGCTCGAAAACGTCGGAACTCCTTGAAACTTTACAAGAGCCCATAGAGCGAAGCGATGTCGCTTGGGAAGGTCGAGCAACTTCAGTTCTCTGGAATATCATTCAATAATGAATGCTGGGTCTCAAGATGGGAGAACGTGTTGCGAATATTACGCGCAGTGGGACGATTATATTGACCTTAAGTTGAATTTTCGTAATAAAGTTGAACGATTTGTAAACGTTGTTCATTCGTAAGTATTTCCATGATGAAACGCCAAATAATACTGAACAAAAATAACAGAACAGACTATTGAAAAAAGTACCTCTACTTGGATCACCCTATATAATAATATTACGCGATTTTTGGATTTAATATAGTATAAAAGAGATAAAAGTCTTTCTCACCGCCAGACATCTTTTATGAAGGACCTCCTGGAAATCAGCTAAAGGAGCAATGGGATCTAAAATGTATCGAAATGAATTGCCGATTATTGCAGTAACTTATAAAAAAAACACCCGGTTGGTAGTAAAACGCAAAATATTTAATTATTTTTTTGATCCCTTCAAAGTAGTCCACACCAGATGTAATATATTTATGCCAAAAAATTTCCCAGTTTTCGAAACGCTTTTCATAAGCACTTTTTGGGATGGCTTTCAGCTCCTTCATTGAATTTTGTTTTATCTCTTCGATTGACTGATTGTTCGCATGCCAGACTCATAAGCACATGCCTCATCGGCACTCTACGAATATAGGATCCGAATTCGCACGATCAAGCATGTCCAACAGACCTGTTTTCGGTACGCTTTTTAATAAATAATTCAGCTTTATCGAGACAAGCGTTTCATACCCTAAAAATATCCACCAAAATCATTCGAACGGACTTGCGAGAGATGTCGAGCTCTTGTCTTACCATTTCTTTAACACTAGTCTAACGGATTTCCAGCACAAAATTCTTCACTTTTTTAATATTTTCATCACAAAACTTTCATTAGAAGCAAACTTTCCAATATTCCAAAGAAATTTAAACCATTTCCTTAACACTACATATCAATATTCATATAAACTTGGTCCCTATGCACTTAGCCATTTGAACGATTGCAACACATTGATTCAGATATGGTCGAAATTATAAGACAAAAAACACAACAACCAATAACAAAAGCATCTAAGAGCATACCGTTTCATCTGTAATTGCGGCCGCTCCTTTGACTTTTTGTTACACTTTCACTTTTCTAACATTTCTGTCAGTCAGTCGCTCACTCAAGCAGTCCGTTAGTCAATTAGTGGGGCAGACAGCTTGTCTGCGCACAACTCAAGCCAGCTAGATAGTCAGTCAGCACACTTAGCGCCCACTCGATATATGTATGTATGTATGTAGCGGAGGTCAAGTACATGCAAATAGCGCATATGGCCGGTAGGCGCGCATGCGCAGAGCAAGAGCAAAGTAGTAAAAATCGATACATTGCTTAAGCGCACTAGAGAAAAATTCGGATAAGTGGGCATGCGCTGGAGTATGCTGCAACGGCATGCTTGTATGTAGCGTATATGTCTATACACACACACATACATGTGCATAAGTGGAGCATTTGTATTTGTTAATACTTTGGGTAGGAGTGTGTCAAATTTTGTTGTTGTTTTTCTATTTCGTCTATTCGCTGGCAAGAGGTTAAGCGTGTAAGGAAAGTCAAAACGAATTCAGAAAATGAACCGTTACAAATATTTATGGCGGGGGAAAAGTAGGGAAGAAATGGTAGTTTGCAGAAATGGAGTTACGAACCAGTGGAGAATTTCCTTATATAAGCAGTGTAGTATGAGCCAAATGTTAGTTATGCATATAGTTGGTACAAGTAATGCACCTGTGAAGGGTATAACTTTTTTCATGTTTTAATGTGATTTTCTCTCAACTTAAGCAATTTACAGCTATACGCTTTTATAAGAATATGTCTTAAATAATTTAACCGATTCTCTGTTTTGAGTTTATAAACCAGAAGACTTAAGCAGCAAACTTGTTCCAATGCTAACGGTTTTTCGCACAACTTGAGTGTTAGCAAAATAATGTTTTTTGTATAGTAGTTAAGTAATAATATCAGTATTACTTTGTAATATTTCATAAATTACTTACATTTGCTAAAAAAATAACGGTAACCACTAACCAGCTTCTTATCAGTGACAACATACCCACATACTGACCAATCAATAACTGCATAGTAACTAAAACGGCATGGATTTGCTTTCAAACTCAATCGTTTTATATAACAAAATTTCAAAGTCTATTAGAGAACAAAGAACGAAGCATTTGGCCTTGAGCTTCAGGACGCCTGGGGTTAAGCGCTAAGCTGAATAAGAAACAAAATATTCAAAGCTTTGCTGACAGACACACACTGAAACACAGACATATTATACAATTATACACAAATATGCTGAAATATACAGAAATATACTGGTATATTTTCAAAGCGATTCAGAGCAAACGTTCACAGACACTACAAGCCCCAAGCCCCAAGCCGCATGCCACGCCACAATGTCACACATGGGAGGGTTTGAGAAAAAAATTTGCATATGCTACATGCAATCTAAAATGTTGTGGTAAAATACAAGAGTGACTTGCAAGTTCCGTTAACATACATACATATGTACTTTGCATGTATGTACATACAAATATATAAATTTAATCATGTATATACTAAATATATATATATATTATGCAGAGCATGCTAATGTAATGTTGACAACCGTGCCAAAGCAATAAGATTTGTAACAATATTATTATTTAGCAACAACAAACAGTAAAATTCTTAAAAAATGTTCGGAAAAATCAAATTCACGGTCTGTTGTAAGATTAGCTGGAATTTCGTGAGACAAGTAGCAAATCTATTTTTATAGCGATTAACTTGCTTTTGCTGTAATCTTGATTCACACTGATAATCAGCTCGATTTGGCTGCTGAATTGATAAAGTAAAACCAACAACAACAACTTACATTAGCGACGTTCACACCCGCCAGTTTCCGCATTTCAATGCGGAAGTTGCTAGAAAATGCCTTGATTCTAAGGGAGCAACAACAACAGCGCGAGCTAATAACATAATTGACAATTAATTTCCAAGAAGTAACAAAGCCATTTGAAATACAATACGGTAGTTTAATTCGCTTTGTATTTGGTTTAATTGTGATAATGGTAATTGAATTTTTGTATGGAATTTTATCGCGCCCAATAGGTGTACATATGTATGTAATTCACTTTTGAGTTGTGCATATTTGAATACCAAGCAAAGCCAATCACAAAACAAGACCCAACAACGCCGCTTAACTATTGGAGTTCGTATATAATGGTGGTAGGAATTTTAATCCCATTTATTGTGCTGATATGAAATTTCAAGCGTGAAGTCCTATTATCATGAATCTACACGCGCAAATTCTGTGCCATAAGTGGCCGGAAATTTATGAACAAAAACACAATAGTGATATTATTTCGTTAGATAGTTCTAACAATAAAAAATCTGTTAATGAATGTTCCCGTGTTGGTACGTATATGGTCCGATAAGTGCATATCTTCTTCAATCCTTCACCGTAGCATATCTGTCAAGTAAAGTCCGCTGTTCCGACTTGGCTTCTGGTGTATACCAATGATATGAACATGGTGATCCACTTCCAGCTCTTGAAGCTCTTCAGGTTCGTCTCTTCGTCCCAAATGCAACAATTCTGCTTGTTTATATACCCATTGAGCCAGAAATTGGCCTCATCGCTGAACAAACTCTCGTTTGAAAACGTCTGATAGCGAAGCGATGTCGCTTGGAGGGTCAAGTGGCTACAGTTTTTGCACAAGCTGTATTTTGTACGATTTCAATTTAAGATCTCAACGTAAATTTCACCAAGTCGTTCCATACGTCAGTCCGAGTTGCTGTGAGCGGCGCCAAATCGACTATCCATCGAACCATCATACATCATCGGCAGAGAAAAGTCATCATATAAAGCTGGCATCACCTTTGATTCCACTGTGCAACATCCCTTACAAAAAATGAAATCGAATCATTATCCGTTACTTTTCCTTTTCTGTTTTCTAAAATCTACCGACACGTCTGTTGCTTTCACGAGTCATTAAACTTTTAGCGAATCGATATCGACACGACGATGACATCGATATCATTGGTAAAGTTGTTATTTCCCGCATATGTGAATATTCCGATTTGGGTCTGTAAATCGACCCACTCTAATGAACATGCCTAAGTCGAATCAGCTCGTCATGCTGATCACTTTCAAATATACTTTAAAGGGTCTCCAACGTTTCTTTTGGGATCTTACAGCAAATAGCAACTGTTTCTTTGGTTGGCACTTGGTACCAGTTCCGGTCTATTTATGAATAAGAAGAAAAATAAAAATACCATTTTCTACTTAATTTTTGAAAAGTCATATTTGGATAAGATAACTTTGGTTGAAAACAATTGTTGAATGGAAAAACGTGCAATTAAACAGCGACAAACAACCAAAACGGCGCTACCTGAGTGGCAAATCGCGGAGGCAAAGGTTTGTCGTCATTGCCAAGGCAAAACCCAACTAAGAGCAAAAGCCATCAAGATGACAATCAAATAGTTGATCAATGAAATCGATCGATTAATTGTGATACAAAGAAAAGTGACATTCAAGCTGCAGAAATAACTTCAAGCAGTGATCGATAAAAACTTTGTGATACAAATAATAATTTTAGAAGCATTTTAATAATGTCAAATATAATACAAACCAACAGAAAAAAAGTATAAGTAGAATATGCTTAAATGAGAAATTAGTAATTTGAATATTTGAATAGGATTTGTGACACATCATTAATCAAAACGAAAAAGTAACCCAGCAGCTGACAGCTAATCAAGAGAATATAACAAATCAGCAGCTAAATAGACGAATGAAGGCATACACGGATTTTCGCACACAGATGTACACACTTTGTACTATTCCTCTGGGCTTAACCGGCCCGAATGGACACCTACTCGTCTCGTTTCCAAGCCACTCTTAGGCCAATTTTCAAAGCGAAGCAAGCGCAATAACACTTCTTGGCTTTCATAAATAAAAGTATGCATGGAAAAGTGGAAAATCCCACATATGCACTTACATACCGCTACATACATAGAAACAAGAGCATGACTCCAACTTCCGTTTCTCGTAAAAAGCTTTGCAAGACATGAGTAAGGCATGCAACAGCGTGGCAAATACGAACACTTTTACTTGGTGATACTGCTCTTCTAAATAAAAAAAATCACGCACATATCCATGTCATGAATATAGTTAGTATAGTATAATAGTATAATAGAGTATAAATGTAAATTTGTGGTTGACAGCTTTGTTTTGCTTAGCCGCAATTAAGAAAGCCCATTGTTAAATGTCATATGATATGTCAGCTATGAAAAGCTAGTAAACTATGAAATGTGTAGTAAAATTAAAGCAGAACCTTTTCTCACACATGCGCTTAGATATATTCATACTTACTTAGAACACGCTAGTGACTCAGCCGATTTGCTACTTTTACCATCTCACAGTCAACTGCCCTAGTTACCCACTAAAGGCGACCTTTCCGCTTTAAAGCAATTAGATGTCTCATAATTTCCCCAGAAGAGGCATATTATATTTTAATTGTGTTGTAAAGCCAACTTTTGCGTCATTTTCTGCTATTTATTTAAGTTTTTATGTTTGTTCTTACACAATTATGCACAGCTATGAACCGAATTCGACATAACCTCAATTGTGATTTGGTTCTAAGCTACATAAACTTGCAATAAATGGCGGAAATTTTTCAGTTAATGTCTAAATTCGTTGTAGGTTGTATATTATTTTGCATTGTGTGACTCCATTACTTTTTATTTATATTTTTCAAATGAGTTGAAGGTTTGTTCTAAATCTTAATTAGTAGATTCTACAGTTTTGAATGGTACAACAGCATCTGATCAAATTTTACCCGGATTAACAAAAAAATGCAACATTTTTGCGTATTTAGTACAAATTTTTATTATCGTCTTCAAAATAGAGCCTAAACTTTATTACCGGCTTTTGACACATACCAGCTAGCCAACGCTTAATTTTCCATACACTTGTTGTAGGCCGCGGCTCGGATGGCCTTCAGTACCTTTAACGAATGACTTTTAATGACTTCACTGGACTCATTGCACTATCCCTGAAACGGATTTGGCAAAAGCAGTAGCTGAGCGATGAATCTCCCTTCACGTTTGGTCAAGAAGTCAGTTACAATCATGCTGGAATACCACGCCCATTGACGTGGTGAAAATCCTTGGAATTTCTGCCTACAAATCGGGTAACTTAGGACGAATTGTGTCACATATACGCCTCAAAACGACCCAAGTCATGGTGAACCACATCACGGTAATCCAAGGAAACGTTGAAAATTATCTTGATTTTTAACTGACTTGACGTGAATTTTCCTGTTTACGCTCATATTTGCAGAGCGATTCGCTAAATTGTTGGACAGTTTGGACTTCATATTTATAAACCCACGTCTTTTCAACAGTAATGATGCGTCGTATGAATGTAAGGTCCTAAGTTATGTTGTCAAACATCTCTTTTGTGACCGCTGCTCGACAATTGTCTTTGGAAATGATTGAAATCTTTCAGAACGAGCCTAGCATTACCACGCTTCATACCAAAAAAAAATTATGTGAAGAACTTCTGCTAAGTATCTGTTGTCTCTTACATAACGATTTTCAGGCACTGTTTCTTTAACTTTTTCGATGTTTTCGTCAATAAAGGGGGTCGAGCCCCCCAAAACCCTTCTAAAACATTTTCAACGATAGAAAACACTTGAAATTCAAGCTAAGTCGTTGTTCAAAATTTTTCTCTTGGTAAAAACCGCTGGTTAGTTTGTATGCTGTAGTTGTCTAATATAAACTTTTTCGAAAAATGAGCAGCTTTTTGTGGAGAAAAAAACATATGTGAAATTTCAGGCCACTATCTCAAAACTTTAGCCAATTGTTCGTAAATAACGGGTGAATCAAGTAGAGATAATTTTGTCAACCTTTATACGTAGAAGGTATGTAATAAAAAAGCTATGAAATTCCATACAGCCTTACTTAAAAAGCTGAATATCTCGAGAAGTATTAATGATAGCGATTTTGACCTTTGAACTTTTTTGTAGTAAATAAAAATTTCTACAATTTGTCATAAACATTTTTTCTGTAGCTCTTGTCATTTACGAGATAGATACAAAAAAATGCGAGTTTCAGGGAAAAATGAGGTTTAAAACCCCGTACTACTTCGCTGGTGTAAGTTACGACTTTGTTGCACTGGGCACTTTTGTAGAGTGAACAATTCTGAGAAATATGCGTCTAAAATCAAAGCGATGCCATAAAATACCTCTGATCTGTAGAGGAATTTAAAGATAAAAAAACACGATTATAGTGTATTTTCTATGGAAAATTTTTACATGCCTTGGTTCAGTTCTTAAGGTTAATATTAAGGGCTAAAATTTTCAGGGAATATTTTATAAAGTATTTCCAAGGAAATTTCGTGACGGGATTGAAAAAAATTAATAGTTAAAAAAAACACCCTAGTGTATATACTTTAAAGGGTCGCTGACGTTTTTCACCTGGCAAACTTAATTTATGTCGTTCAGGGTATAAATATCTAAATGCTGGCGTACATTACACCTTTCCACTAGAATTTCCCAAATCAGAATTTACAATAAGTAATTATGTATGTGGAAACTATATCTCTATGCAGCATGCACTTGAAAACTTTTTTTTTATTCTACGATTATATCATTTAATCACGCTTTAAGTAAGTAGATCACATTATAACGGTCTATTAGAAGTGTGTTAATTGTGTTTACCTATAAATGTATCTTTACACATAGCTTATGATATGTATTTGAGTTTTAATTACAATTACTGCACTAAACAAGCACATAAATAATGCGGAAAGATAAACAAAACGTAATTTACACGGAGAAAGACTTATTGACGAAGAGAGGCGTATCAGGCGTGTAGCATAAATTACGGTATTATAATGTTGAGTCGCTAACTAAAGGCAACCGAACTGTCATTACTGTCATTATATGAAATAAAATGTAGGCAGCTTCGACATAAAAAAGATTTGTTTTGCCTTCGCATGTACTGAATCGCAAAATTACTGAGGGAGTAGACAGCCGAACGGACACTGAGAGAAAATATTTGCACTTTATTTAATTAGATAAGACAACTAACTCTCTACACTGTGTCTCAGTTAGTTCTATTGTCATACAGGTTACACATTTGAAAAAGATATATGCAAAACAATCCTCAATGATTGAATGCGAACTAACAGTACTAACATCGATTGTGATTCACTCCCTGGCTTCCGTACTCATTTTAATTGGACTGATTTTCTTTAGAAGTGTGAGTTCCGTTTCGAATCAAAGAACTCTTTGTGAATCCCCGAATGTTTTTTTTTTGCTGTCATTGTCTGTGGCCAGCGGTTGTCTAGGCTTTTCAATGTCATGTCAATGTCAAGTCGGTCATGACTATTTGGTAGACAAAACGATTACGAGTTCATGCCGTACTAATACTACATATCCTTCAAGGGGAAAGCCTCATTTTCGCTGTTTGTCGGCAATTGAGATCCCAACAAAGCCAGGTCCTTTTTCACCTGGTTTTTACAACGGAGTGGAGGTCTTTCTCTTCCTCTGATTCCTCTGACGGGTACTGCGTCAATTACTGTCCGAGCTGGAGTGTTTTTATCCATTCGGACGACATGACCTAGCCAGCGTAGTCTAACTATTTTTCAAGTCTGAAGCCCATTGATAAGATCCAATCAGTTTTTTGGAAATGCGCTTCAGTCTTTCACAAAGTATGCTCAATAAAACCTTATATGCGATGTCGAGGAGGCTGCAATAGAATCAAGCGCAAAATAAGTATGGTTCGACGAAATAGCCTCCAACAATCTTCTGAGCTGAGCCGACTTCTTCGGTAAAATCGGTATCTTTCGACAGCTGATACAGGCTTACAATAATGGCAACTTTGGAACTGATTCCCTGATGACTAGAATGTTTTACGTTTCCATATTATAAAGATTGCGACAATAAGCATCTACTCTGAGAAGATTTCATAGGCAAATCTAAGACCGAAGCATTAACTGGCAATTAACCGCGTTCGAAACGTGAACTTACAACTCACTTAGAGACAGTCAAGTACTCGAAACAAGTTCGGTTTCAGAAGCGTAGCGTTCATATTGCACCGCGCAGCCGCTATTGTCAGCAGTATCAGCGTTTGTTGTCCATTTTATTGAACTTGGGTGTTGCTCTAGATTTGATTTATTACCAAAGCGTTCAACCCCTCTTTGTAGTCGCACAACATGAAGCGAGCGCATTTCAATGGCGTAGTCAAGTGCAAACCGGTTAGATAAAGCTCATTTGCATATCTGCAACTGTCAAGAGCCTGTATGCGGTATCGGCGGCTGACTCACTTAAAGCGTCTACATAATTGCTTACTCTACACCAATAGAACTCTATTAACTCATGAAAAAAGGGGGCACATATACACACATACTTGAATGCTAATTGTTTTCATAGTTTAGACCATATATAAATCATTAAATTCAGAAAAGAACTAATAAATTTATTTGAAACTTTACATGTGTCTTGCAGTTACTAATCGCGCTGGTAATAGCCAGCAACTGTTACTCCAGCTGTGGCGCAGCTTTGCGGCGCACGCCAAAAGTCTACAATGCACTCATTACAACCGACGATAATCTGACTTCCAGCCGCGCCTATCCCGTCATACAGCCGACAATACACGAGAGCGGTGTGGCGCACTATCCCTTCGGGCCATATAATCCGTATGGTTATTACTCGCCACCGGTGGTGCGTTTCGGACAACCTATCGTGCCGGGTTTGCCACCAAGTCCACAGGTATGTGCTATATATTTTTTAATTTTTCATAAAAATATGTACTATAAGTCCGTATATTTGCAGTATCCTTATCCAATACCACAACAACGCTTCCCACCGCAGTTTATGCCTCAGCCGCCACCAAACAGTGGACCACAGCTGCTGCCCACACCCAGTGAGGCTGCGCAACAGCCGCCGCCACAAGATGGTTCGCCAGTAGAAGATGCAGCGCCCACAGCAACACCACCAACCGAAGAGCAACAACCAGTGCAGCCACCAACTCAGCCACCGCCACCGAAAAGTCCCACTTTTATGCCGCCATTCGAACCGAATCCACCCAAGCAGATGCCTAACGAGAAATTGCCCATACCTTTGAACGAATATGGCTTGCCACCATCGCTTATACCGCTGCAGCAATACCCAAATCGTAATCCCCAGAATCCGGTAGCACTTCCGCCATATGCTTTCAATCAGTATCCGGTCATCTATGATCCCATCACTGGTTATCGTGAACAATATCTACCGCCATATCAATATTTCCCCAGTCAGCATCAACATTTTGCTCTTGGTGGTGTGCCTAAACCACCATTTCCACAACCACCAACAGCTGCATCCATTGGACCAGCAGTCACCCCGCCACCACCACCACCGCAGTATCCAACACCAACTCAGCCCGAGGAAGCAGCAGCGAGTGAGCCGGAACCACAGCCGGCAGATCCACCACAGACGCCGCCACCAACTGTCGACTTTGACAGCATAAAGAATGCGTCGAAGAGCAAGAACAGCGCTGTGCCGGACGTGCCGCCCCCACCAATACCATCAGGCGGCAAGCCGCAGAAATCCTAACATGGAATGTGAAGAAATGATTCCGCTTTACTTAAGGCTTAAAGTTCACTAATCGCATTTTAAACAATTAGGAAAATTCTTATAAGTTATTATTGGTTAATAAATACTCGAATTAATTTAATTTATTGTTAACGAAATTTTTAGTAAGAAAATTTTGTATTTTTGCATTTAATTCTTATTTTCGTACATCAATATTATATTGGATATATTGTAGTCATTAAAACATTAATTTGTCATAAATATTTTCAGCGTTTTATTTGTACTCAGTCTCTTTCGCTTCTTTCCGGTGATCACACTCATAAGGTCTGAGAACAAGAATACCCCACTGGGGATCAGATCATCGTTTTCACTGAAAAGACACACTATTCATTGCGATTTCGCGCGGCGTATATCCGAATTATAATGGACGATATGACCAAAACGTTTTTGTTTTTTTTTTTGGGGTGTCAGCTATCTCAGTCAACCTGTTTTTGGGATCATCCAAAATCATTTAGTCCATCTTTGATGTTTTCGTTCGAAGGACTCTCTTTGAACGTCAACGGGATTCAGCGTCTTCGGCGTTTTAAGCCCGGATAACATTCAACAAGCCATTTCTGGTATCCGCCTTAAGTTTTTAAGGTTATGATTTACCAAAATCTCATTTTCTTTCAGTTTTTGTCAAGACTTACGGTCAAATTGTCGGACAGCCGTGAAATTGTACACATGTCTATTTTGAAGGTGAGATCTAACTTACATCTGTACATATATGGATTCGACTCATAGACTTAGAGAGGTAAGGTTGGATAGTTAATCCGTCAGCAAGCCGTGGGCTCGACTTAGACTGTTATGTACAGGCCTTTGTACAGCTATACGAAAAACTACGGTAGTTGGATATCAGCTATCTATTGGTAAACACGACCTGGACCTAAAATCCTAAATCTTCTTAGGTATTTTATTTCTATTTCAGCTATTTCACCTGGATACCTAGAAGTATGAGATCTGTCTTTTTCTTTGCCTTGATCTGACAAAAGCGGAAGATTCGAGGAGAAAATGTTAAGATGATTCTATCTCATCTTCTTCCAAACGGTTTACCCCAGACCAGAAGGACCATGCGACTGCACAGCTACTGGCAATTAACCAACACTTGCTGAACTGATCTGAGTCCCAACAGTCCAGTAGTGTAACACAAGGAGCCATCGGAGCTCCCACCCATTTTCCTTCCGCAGTTATTGAGACTGAAGTACCTATTTAGCAAGCTCATCAGCCTTGCAGTTTCCTGCAATACCATTAATGCCAGGCAGCCAAGCCAGTCAAATCATAAAATAACTCGACGTTAGAGATAGAGAGTCTAGACATTCTTTCACAGTCACTATCGGAATGGAGACTGTGCTCCGAACTGCTACCTTTATGGCAGCTATATCCGCTGGGAAGACTAGAGCTGATGAAAAGTTTCCGACAGTGTACTTCTCCATCAACTCTCCTTGCAGGCTTTGACCATATAGTATTACTGAAGTTAATATTCAAGCAATAAAACGAAGTAAATCCAGGTTCATCAAGTCTTTTCAAAAATCATCAAAGATATACTTACTTGTACATATTTATTAGTTCTATGTATTCTCAGACCGATAAAGTACAATCTGATTTCGACGAACAGAATTTTTAAATTTTGTATGGTGAAAAGGAATTAGATCTCTACGACGCTACGGCTGGAACTACCCTAATAGTATAGCCCAAATACAGTGAAACTACCCAAAGAGAAGTGGATATTGTTGTCGTTGTAGCGTCTGAAAATATTCCCACTTTAATATTTTGAGGAATGGTACCGCGTGGACAATCTTTGTCTGATAAAAACCGGATCCCTTCCGTCAAGTTAGAAACGTCTTAAAACCAAACCTTTTAAATTTATCGTCCATATATTATTGAATCCGTATACGTATCTATATATTTTTGCTTAATGTACAATATAAATTTCCTACATTGAATCAAAGTGAGGGTCACTCACCTTTCGAATCCCCAAAGACCGTATTATCAAACGAAACAGAAGAATGCACAATAAACCGCACACATGACTGTGTCTGTATATCCAAAATAATGCTTCACACTTTCGCTTTTCCAAAGAGATAAGACTTGCAGTTTCAAGAGCGAATAAATCGAAACCAGATGCCTTTCCAAAAGCAGATCAAAGCAGAAATGTTGGGATGTTTAATAAAAAGTCCGTAGGTATAAAAGTAGAACCAACGCGTCGGAACTTAGTTTTGTCACGGTGAAATTCTGCAGAAAATGAAGTCTGTCGTATTGCTCGGAGTACTGATACTAATAAACCTACTTACTATTGGTAGACAACGCATCCTCCAATTATATTATATGAAACTAATTATATGCTATATTTCTTTGTAATAATAGAGTGTTCCATTGCTGATGGAACTTCTAAGCCATTTGTGCGCAGCCGTTACAGCAAACGTTGGCGCATCGCAACAACTGAGGCAAATGTCAACAGCAGCGCAGCCACAACGGAGCAACAGGAGAATGTAGGGGTTGACTTGAAAACTGGGGAAACAACTATACTGAGCAACGTGCCCAAATTTGAGGAAACAACAGTTGTGGTTAGCCCATCTATGCCACTGCGAACCACAACAACTAGTTCAAAAGTTATAGAGGAACCAGCCAAAAAAACGCTTAGCACCACAACTGAACATCCAAGACATAATGGCCCAAATGGCTTACCATTGGACTATGATTACTATGGTAATGGTGGCGAAAACGAAGAAGATGCAGGTCATAAATAATTTAACTTATTTTCTATTCAATATACTTATCATTATACAACCGTTTACATTACTTCATACAAATATATACCTGCATAACATATAAGTAGATAAACTTGAAATTAATTGGATATTTATTTAAAGTTTTGTTATAATTCGACCACAAAAATTTTGCAACTACAGTTGAAGAGCAACTGTATTAGTATTTAACCTTAACAATGGCAACTCCTCAAAACAGCTGACCGGCAAATAGATTGTCTACAAAGTGTTTATTTAATAATTTATCATAAAAATAAAAAATAATGTACAGCATAAGCAAATTTTGTGCACAAATTCAGCCAACAAGATTTTTCCGTATATCACAATTACAAACAAATGAATTGCAGCGACTACATACTTTAGCGGTGTATTGGCCCTATCAGAGCCGCCAACAACGCTTAATTTGTAGGTATGTGTTTATATAGCTTGTGGTGATTAAATGTTATATGTACATATATATAACTAAATCGAGTTTTAAACAAATCCAATGAAATACTTTGTAGTAGTCTGCAAAGAGCAGTACGAGTAAACACATTTGAAAGTGAGAGGCGATATTCTACGGTGATTGCGCAGAAAACCCCAGCGAAGAAAAAAATGGTTAGTATATCAAACAGTCCTTTATGGATGTAAAAAAGTGTTAAGGGGTGGTGATTTTATATAGATATAAAAACACTCGTTGAAATTGTAAATTAAATGCAAAGCAATGATAATGGATTTCCTCTAAGCATTTTCAAAATTTAAATCACCACGCATACTAAGTTCGTAGAAGTTTTCTCTTATCGTGAGGTCAATTCCGAGATCAATACGAGATTAAATAAAGTGGTAACAAGTGAAAGTAGGTGTGCATGATTTTCAAGGTCTTTAATATAACTAATTATTTTTCTATGACTATCGGTAAGGCAGAATTATGAGCCAATTTACCTTATATATGTATGTATGTAAGTGTAAAATATTTTTTGTGTAAACTGGTTTGGAATAATTTCTCACTAAGTACCTAATTTCATACTGATATTCTTTTTGTGTGTAATTGTGTGTAGAAGCATGAATAAATGATTAAAATCTATTTTTTTAAATATCTAACTTCAGGCAAAACTCACCGAGCAGGAAAGATCTGAACTACTTCAACCACTTCTGGCTGCTGGCTGGTCATTAGTAGATAACCGCGATGCCATATACAAGGAATATTTGTTCAGTGATTTCAATGCTGCTTTCAGTTTTATGTCCGGTGTAGCCTTGCTGGCCGAAAAGTTGAATCATCATCCCGAGTGGTTTAATGTATACAATAAAGTACAAGTAACTTTGTCTACTCACGATGTTGGCGGTCTCAGTGCAAAAGATATTCGGGTAGCTAAGTACATGGAAGAACAAGCCAAACGCCTACTCTAAGGTATCGTTGCAATTATGTGTGGTAGTTTCTTGATATTGTTAAATATTTAAAGTTGGAAAATAAATGTTGTATTTAAAATTTAGCAAATATGTGTCTTATTTTGTCATTCTAGGTAAACTTATGCTAATATCTTGCTTAATATCTCATATTCCGCCTTTTCTAATATGTCAGGCGATGTCTCATCCAAGCTGTAGCCGATTGTTTTAAAGAAAGCTATGGCATTGGTATTATTTTTTAATACTGTGAGCACAACTTTATCCATGTGCCAATGTTGGGCGCACTGTTCCAGTAAGTTCATCATGAACTTACCAAGTCCTTGACGTTGAGATTCTGCTTCAATCTGCATTTCATAGCTATAACAATAGAGAGATACAATACATTTATAAATTCAATAACAGCTTTATTACTCACCAGTAGAGCACACTGTTTCCATAATCCATATCAAAACGAAACATGGTATAAGCAACGGGTTGCCCGCTTTTGTCTGTCGCCACTAAATAGCGTGCCCATTTTTTGTTCAAATCATTTTGCTTTACCTTTGGTTGCCAGCCCATTTTTAAAGCCTTATAAAAAGGACTCACATTACGCTCCGCCAACTTAAAAGCCCATTTCAATGTTTTTGCATCCATATCACCTTTTGTGCGACAATAAAGTTTGTATTCTGCTCCATTTTTTGCCGTAAATTGAGAGGCATTTTCCACAGCCTCCAACGGGTTTTTAGCTTTGCCGGCATTTTCTACATTTCTTTGTTGATTAGTTGTGTTCGTCATTTTGGAATTTTACTCTAGACAGGTAGAATTTGTGAAATTAAAATGAATACTGGCGACAGATGTGTAAAATTGAAGCTCCTGTGTTCGTTCACATGTGTAATTTGTAAAAATTTGTTTTGCTTTGCTTAAGCGGGAAAAAACAAAGAAAACGTAGGGTTGCCAGCCAAATAAAATTTGTTTAGAGATCGTGAAGCAGATTATTTACCAAAATCTCGTAAAACTAAATAAGTTTAATTTTTTGTTAATTCATGTTATTTTGAACGATGTACGATAATGTATTATGTTATGTTAATGTTTATTGTAAGATTTTACTTGAAAATTGTTTAGAATTAAAATTTTTCCATGAATACAATTATTACGAAGCATAAAACACATTTCCAGAATAAACTTCTTTAATACATCGGGAATATTTGACATTTTTGTAATCCGTTGTTGTTCTGTCGGCAGAAAACATACCTCAAGTAATTAAGAAAAAAACCGCCGAATGGACAGTCCATGGCCACATAAAAATCAAGGTCCGCCCCGGTTATATTATCCTCCCCAATTGTCTGGGAAATGGTTTATGAGTATTCTCATTTAGTTTGCTTTGTTACATTTGCAATTTATTAATTCTGGATTATGTATACATATATATTTATTAAAATATTCAACAATATCAGAGTATATATTTTAAATTTTATGTTCCTTGGCCGAATAAAAATCCGGCTCGTTCCGTTTTCGAAGACCGATTTTTTTGGGAACGGTTTATACGTATGTGTTCTCAATTAGTTTGCTTTATTACATCGGTAATTTTATTCATTTTCAAATGCTTAATTCATACAATAAAATCAGTTTATATATTTTAAATCTTAACTTCCTAAATAGATATATCGCTGAGTGAATATTGATTTCTATAAAACTACGAACTTTAATAAGTTGAGAGAGAAAGAAGAAAACTTAAAAATGCAATCAACAAGTGTTTTCGGTAACCATTTACATAAACTTCTTCGTGGTCGTTTATGTGAATAAATATTCATTAGCACAAAACAAATTAAGGCTCTTCATAAATGTTGCGAAACACCGAATGAATTTCGTTTAACATATCGCTCGCCACCATACTGCGACCCCATTTCTGAAATCCAGCCGCATTGCATTGCTTCACCAAATAGCTTGCCGCAAACGTTGCTATAAAGGCCGCATTTGCCTGATTAGTCTCTAAAGCCCAATGGAAAAAGGTAGCAATCGAACCGCATAGCAAGTCACCTTGTCCACCACAACGACGACCAGAACCTCCCGATGGTAGTGTGTAAATTTCTGAGGTACTTGGTATAAAAATTTTATCCTGTGCACCTTTTTCAAGTACAATTACGCCATCACCTAGTTGTGCCATTCGCTCTTTTATTACTTCGACATCGGTACTAAATAAACGCTGGAATTCTATAACGTTTGGCGTCAATATGACATTGCTTAATCCATTTAGCAAATCAATATTTCCATTGAGTATGAAGAGGCCATCGGCATCAATAACTAAAGGCTTATTCAATTGTTTGCAAAGTTCAATAAGACAAACAGCAGTCTTCTGTATCTTCGGATCTCTTCCTAGTCCTGGACCAATGATTAATACGTGTAATCGCTCTAACCATGGTAAAATTTGTTCTACAGCATCATCCGCATCCAATAAAGGATGTACGATTAATTCAGGGCTATAGGATTTAATAACAACAGCAGCATCGCGTTGACAAAATACATGGGCCAAATCAGCACCTACACGCATAGCACTAATGGCTGAAAAATATGGAGCCCCGGTATACTCTAGGGATCCACCAATTACTCCAATTCGTCCAGCTTGACCTTTGTGACGGCGATTACCCTTGCCATCGCTTACATTTACTTTAGGAACTACCGTGGAACGGATTAATTTTAGCAACTTTTCTGCTTGCACTGGTACTTCGATAAACTTTGACATTTTACTAGAATAGGCACAATTCTGTTGCAAATTGGCACCGAGCCAATTACCAATAATCTTTTGCTGCGAAGCGGTAAACAAATAATAATTGAGCCTCTTCACATTGACAAATTGCTTTGACAGGTTCATTATATTTCTGTTTTATGTTTGTTTTGCTTTTGATAATTCTTTTCCATTTCTGGAATTCTCAACAACAAAGAGAATCAGCTGTTGCAGGTTAAATTAGTTCGAGTTGCCGTAATCTCTTTTTTTAGGTTGTGTGCCAACCGGTAACATTTCTCCATGTGTCGAATTGGGGTGAACACTTTTCTCATGCCGTAAACAAGTTTTACATTTTCCTGTGTCATATACAAAGTAAAAATTTGAATACTATTTAATTTATTAAAAACAAACGCTAATACAAACTAACAATATTAATGAAATTAGAAAAAAAAATTCATTAAGTTGAATTTTTATACAGGTTATTTAAGAAATTCTTGAAATATGGTAACACCTACTTTATCTTTAATTCAAATTTCTCCTTTATTTACTCAGTTTTGTTATGATCGGTCTTTAATTTGCTGTAAATTTGATCGAAATTTATAAAATGTTAAAACAGCATGTTTTGTTGGAGTTAAAGCAATTCATTCAAGCAGTAACAAACCATAATGGTAATCCTAAGAAGCTTACAAATAGCACTTTGCTTCGAAGTTGTTTTCGCCTGCTTGAGGACCTGCCGGCTGCACGCGAGATTATCTTGGAGTATTTCTCGATAGTAGCTGAAGTGGCGGTGCAAAATTATTTGGCTAATGCAAATGTAGATTACGCCACTGGACTGCCAATACGTCAAGGTAAACAAGGTGCGGGTCCAAGTTCAAGTAACAATGCTGCGACACAGTCAACGGTCATAGAGGATAGTAACTGGTCCGCAGTACAAGAAGCGCTCGAAAATTTAGTTGTTAAAGGACCCTCAGCTTGGGGTCCTGTAATAGCTTCGTGGAGTCTTGACCTTGTAGGAAAGTTATCAGACAGGTATACCAAAAGAAAGATGTCTATTGTAGCTGCATGTAATTATTGGCTCAATTGCGGTGCAATGCGTGGTTTACTTACGTTGATAAGCTTGAGTTTCCGTAAACTAACAAATAGTGAAAAAGAAGCTTGTGTGGAAACTTTATTGGGTATGAATTTTTCAATTTATTTCGGAAAACAAATAAATTTCAACACACCTTTCAAATTTCAGGTGCTTTTCAACGTTACTCGCTAAGTTTTGATTGGGTCGTAGCGCGTTTGGGCGGTTGCTTTCCCTTAAGCATTATATCCCAGATATTGCAATGCAGCCTCAAACGTTTTTCTGATGATTACCGTTGTCATTTCGACTCTGAACTCGGTATATTGGACTACTTATCATTTGCGCACGAACAAGAGCTTAAGCAAGCATTGACTGAGCTACTGAAAGATGGTTTTAATCCAAAGAAAAGTTTAGATGCCTGTATCATACCATTTCTATTGGTGATGGCTACGTATGCGGATGCATTACTGCAAAACCTAGTGATTGTGTTTCTTGAAATGTGTAAGTAATTAATAATAAAGACACATATTTCTTAAATTTAACCGAATATGAAATATTTTCTAATTTTTAGATAATGATGATCTACGCAATACTATAATACAAAAAACGCCCCTTTGGATGAGCAACAAGGTGTTTGCAGAAATGCAACCATCTCTTAACAGTCTGACATTGCGTTTAAAGTCAAATGGTGCACATCTGCTTATCGCTGTGTCGCAAATGGCCGAACAGTATACTTGGTGTCAAGATTTCCTCGAATATACTATGCAAGATTTGGAACAAGTAGTATTAAATGCTACAGTTTGCCCGCTGATGAATGACCTGGCGACAGAAGACTCGAAATATTTGCTTTGGAAGAATTGTTTAAGCGCAAATATCTTTCAACAGCAAACTGCCGTGCGTCTTCTGTTGATTGTTTGTATGTAAAAGCTTGAAATATTCAATTGCGCTTTGTTATAGTCAATGTTACATTTTTTCAGCTACACAACATTCACATATTTACTATCAGACGATATCGGAACTACTACGCAAGTCTTATGTAACTAATCCCAATGGTTTGGGTGCTGTCATACGCATAATTGGTGGTCAAAGTGGTGTAGTTGAATTTCCATGCATTAAACCCGGTTTACAAATGGTCCTAGAAGATGTGCTCCTCCAGGAGCAATTCAAACACACGCGTTTAATAACCAGTGACCAGTCGGAGGCGCTTAACACATTCAAAAATCTTAACACGCTAACAAAGTAAGTCTGCTTATACATATGTATATAGCAATCAGAAAATAAAAATAATTACTAATGTGTGCTTGTAATTTTGTCGGCGCAGAATGCAAAAGAAGAATTCATTTCAATATATGAAACAAAACTTGCTATCCAATGTGCTCAACGATTGTCTACCGAAAATTCTACAGATTCTCGAAGTTACGCTAACTAAAGTGATTCTACACATGAATAAATTGGCCGAAGCAAACAGCAGAGAGGCAATTAAAGCTGCACGAAATAACAAAAATGTTAGCGGCAACGAGTTTGGTAGCAACAAAAAAGTAAAATTTGGCGCGGCTGATGCTGAAGTGGAGGCAATGGATGTAGATAATTCAGATGAGGATACAAAGCTTATCATAGGCATACCACTGC
This sequence comes from Bactrocera dorsalis, assembly GCF_023373825.1. Taxonomy (NCBI): domain Eukaryota; kingdom Metazoa; phylum Arthropoda; class Insecta; order Diptera; family Tephritidae; genus Bactrocera; species Bactrocera dorsalis. The sequence goes on along the minus strand of NC_064304.1, from coordinate 24,229,345 downwards.
ATGATTCCGACGATAGCGAAGAAGAAGAAAAAGATGTCAACCGACGTATCTTAGCACATACTATCATAGATTTACTCAACACTATTGATGTTGGCTTGAAAGGCACGGTGATCCGCACCACAGAGGTAAGCATTTTTTACAGTTATCACCATATTTGATTAACCTAATATTTTTCTTGCAGATTTTAAAGCTGTCAATTTTAAGCGTAAAGTATTTCTTCTTGGCGCTCACCGAAAAAAGTAAGCAACATTAAAAAAAAAAGTTTGTCTATCGTTAATAAATATCTCTTCACTTTTCACACATTGCAGGTTCAATATCCCGTTCCGCTGCAGTTAATCGTGCCTACTTGCTGTTGTCGCGGCAGTGCGTTGCACGTAAGGCGGCGCGCACTGCTTGCATACGTGAGTTGGTAGAGGGTGCGCTCTTCTATTATGGCTATCTATTCGGTCAGTATGACGAACCAGAAGTGGATCAACTTGAAATACCAGAGCACGAAATGGTTTTGCTACAAAATCAACGGCATAGCTTGGGACCAAATGCCAATCGTACTGTGCTTCATGCGGGTGTGATTGGGCGTGGTTTGCGACCTGATTTGCAAATAAAGGAGCAAAAAGTATGTCCAGCCGAGATGCAAACGCTGTTACTTAAAGCGCTAGATGCTTGTTGCACGGTGGCAGATAAGCAAAATTCCGTCGAGGGTTACTCAATGATATCGCTATTGCTGGTGGAAATGGTCTCAACGGATGTCATGTACAATGGCCTGCCTTTTCCGGACGAAGAGTTCACTAAAGTGACAATGGAACGTGATCTGATGATACGTCGCGCATTTTCCACATCTCCAGTGCTTTGGGCATTATTGGGCTTTATAGCGGCACATAGACCAGCGCTGTGCTTTTCATCAGTACTGCTGCGTGCCATGTGTGCCACCTGTTTGCATCAGTGGCGCGCGAAAAATGGTACATATGATGAGAATTGCCTTTAATATTGTATTTTATTGCTTTTGATTTTTTTTGCAGTTAACAAATTCCAACCTTTCGATCCCAACGACGAACTTATGCTTTGCACGCAGAAACTGCTGCAGTTGCTAGCAATGGGACAGTTACTGCCGCCACCACTTTCCAACCTACATGTAATCATAAAACATTTTGAGCCGCCAGAGGTTAGTCTATTTGCCATCCAGTAACAGTTATTTGAGGTTATTTTCACACTTTCCAATTTCTTTTCACAGATTGCTTTGCTGTTGAAGGAGTGTATTTGGAATTATTTAAAAGATCACGTGCCCTCACCGGCGCTCTTTCATGTCGACAACAACGAGCTGCATTGGCGTAATCCGCACATGTCCAAAATTCCACCGCAATATGTCGATACATTGCGTAATTTAATGCAGAAAAAGCTGACGAAATTGGGTCAACATTATTACCAGATGTTTATTATGCCCGAGTTGAATGAAGCGCATGTACCGCAAGTTGGTCCAGTAGATTTAATTAACGCGGAGTTATAAAACTTTTCAGATTTATACATAGGCAATAAAATAAGAAAGAAGCAACTTTTCATTTACAACAAACGGTTTATATTTTTTCAAGTGTTAAAAATATGGAAAATATCTTTTGTTTTTGTTTTTCTGTATAGGTGTATTGGTTCGATTAAACCATTCACATATGTAATTCATAACAAATAAGATTTCATTTTTCAGCTATGAAACGAAAAAACAATATTTTTGTATTGTCGGTAGGAAATGTATGCTTATATGCACTCTATGAATGTTTATATTTATGTATACACTATATTTATGTATGTATCTTCTCAAAAATGGATTTTGGCTACTGCAATTTTCAAGTTTTCAAAATATATTCTACAAAATACGTATGTGTGTATGTGATTGCACATGTTATCGGCGCAAAAAAAAAATAATACAATACATTATAAAAAAAACTCATTATGCCTCTTAAGATAAGTGTCATCTTGCTATAACGTTTGTTGACGCGTTGAAGCCACCACACATTAGACAGGTGTGAGTATTAACACTCAGATTTATTAAACAAAATTTACACGTAATCGCAATATTTATACGATAAAAATCATTTTTGATTGATTGATTGTTTAATTTTGCATATCTTCCTTCCACTGTAAAATATGTGAAAGAATAAACACACAAAAATAGAATAAAAGAAAAAAAATAAAATTAAAAAAAAAAAATAAAAAAAAAAAACAAAAAAAATTTAAAAAAAAATAAAATAAATAAATAAAAATAAATAAAAATAAATAAATAAAAACAAAAAAAAAAAAAAAATAATTATATAAAAAAAAACAAAAAAAAAATATAAAAATAAATAAATAAAAACAACAAATTAAAAAATTAATAAATAAACATAAAAAACATAGAAAAATAAAGCAAACCAAGAAAAAACAATTAACAAAAATAAATAAATTTTTGTTTTTTGGTTATAAAAAATCCTAACCAAAGAAACAAGAAACCCAACCAACAAAAAACTAAACAAATATCAAACTAAAAACATAAACCAAATCAAAGAATGTTCCAAAAAAAACGAAAGAAAAAAGTAAACAAAAAACCAAAAATACGCAGGGTATATTTTACACAAAAGTTAATAAATAAAACGTATGTACTACCTAGAAATTACACAACAAAAAAGCGGACGCGAATAATACAGATTTACCGAAAATTAATTTTCATTTTAATAAATACTACGAAAAACAACGCAAAGCAAAACAAATTAATAAAGAAATACTCCATTGAAGATAAGTAGTAGTTCCTATGTTCCAATAATTAAGATGTGAATAATTAATTATGACTTGCATTTTGGCAGCGCGAGAAGTTTTTAATTATTCTCCGCAGCACTGCAAGCTGCACCATATACATATGTATGTAAGGCTAACTGACTTGACATTCAACAACTAATGAAATGTTCAGAGTTGAAAATTCTTAATTTTGTTTACATAATATTAAAACTATGTTATTTTTTGTTTTTTTTTTTCATTTCCAATGACTACTTGCATTGCGCTTGTGCGCACAGATACATAACGGCTTATTACGATGGTCGACAATTGGAGAGCTTCTTTACAGATATACAAGATGTTAATTTTTTGGCGCGTCTTTTGAGTGAGGAGGATTTTTTCTCCTTGCTAATGCTGTTGGAAGTAGACGCGTCCGCGCTTGTTGAAGGCCCTGTTGCATTTGCAGCCGCCAATTGTTTTTGTTGCTGTTGTGCTTTAATTTCGGCAGCGGCAGCGGCTGCCTGACGTGCAAGTTCACCTAATTGAGCGAAAATATGAAATAAATATGCGATTTTAGGAATTTGTATTTATTCAGCGCGCGTACTCACGATTGAGATCGTGTTCGGTAAAGTAGACCTCTTCCAAATCACGCTCAGTTTCATAGTGGTAAGCATCTAAATAAGGCAGTACCGTGGAACGGCGATAAACATCGTGTTTTAGTGGCGGTATGGGTATTGGTGGGCCCTTCTCTTCCGGTGCCGAAATGAACCAGCTGTGTGTAAATGTTTATTATTTTATCATGTATGAATTAAAATATATTTAAACAACAACTTACGGATCACAGCGTATTTGTTGTATAGAGTATCGCTTGGCTGGTTCAGCTTGTAGCATACCCAATATGAGACCCGCTAATTGTGCGTCTAATTTGTATAGCCAATCTGGTGCCTGCCATTGCCCACGCCCGATATTCTCAAATAGCCTATAAATATTATCACCTTCGAATGGATACTGGCCTGTACATATGTTATAGCTGTGGGCACACAATAAAATTGCAAGATTTATAGATTTATATTATTATTTAATGGGTAATTCCAATGTACTCACAGCGTTACACCGCAGCTCCAAATATCCACTTTGGTGCCTGAGAATGACTCATGACCGTTGGCAATTTCAGGCGGTTGAAATGCAGGTGATCCCTGCCCGGTGGTGCATGTATCGTCTGCAGCAAATAAATCTAATTGCTCAGCGACGCCGAAATCGGAAATTTTTAATATTTGATCTAGTGAAAGCAATAGATTTCCAGGTTTAATATCTTTATGTATTATCCGACAACCATGAAGATACTCCAGGCCACTAATTAATTGGCAAAAGTAGCGATGTGCCTGGAATAGAGGTAGTTTTTTCTCGGGTGCGCTATCCACAAGTTCCTTTAAAAAAAATAAATAGTAAAAGTATAAATATTAGTATCTATTTTATTTTAAATTAAAGGGAGAATCTACGACACCTACCTGGAGCCCGCCTACGCAGTATTCCATAATCATGTACATCTTTTGCTTCTCCTCATTGTACAAAACATCCAAAAGCGCCACCACATTTTTGTGCTGTAGGTGTTTTAATAGTTGTATTTCACGCTGAACATTCTGTTCTCCATTCGGAATGCGTCGCAGTTTTCGTTTTGTTAGTATCTTTACTGCACGCCGGCAGAGATTTTCCGAATCGAGCACCTCTTTCACTTTGCCATATGAGCCCTCGCCCAGCACATCACCCATTACATATTTCCCAACCATTTTGATTTCCTTCTTTTTCTTTTGATAAATTATCTCCGCACTATCGACGCGATTAAAGAACATATTGCCAATGTCCAATGTTGTTAAGTCCAGCGCATCAATTTGTTCACTATCTAGCCATGTCACTTGTGCATGTGTTTGCTCACTGAGCAGTTGTTTTGCCTCATCGCCGGCAACAAATTTGGCGCCGCCATTGCCGTCGACGTTGACATCGGCTTCAAATGACTGATCTGGGTTGGAGAGTGCGTCATAGTGAAAATTCTTGTTAGCCAGCAGTACTGACACTTCACCGTCAGCGGTGTCCACATCCATATTGATATTATTAGCCTCGTTATTGGCGTGTAATCCCTGTTTGTTGGCCAACAATTTAGTATCTAAAGGTGGCATTAAAATGCTATTATTGGCTGTCACAGAATGTGTTGTTGCTGCAACTAGGGTTTGTTCTAAGTTACTTTTTTTGTTGTTATTATTAATGTTATTGTTGTTATTGCTATCATCAGTTGAGAAGTGTTGATGTATTTGTATTTCCATCGCATATATGCTATATTGGTCTGCACTTTGCTGCAATGGCGTTGGGACAAGGCGTCCGCTTTTTCGTTGTATATTTAATTCAATAGCTGGACTAGAAATGCACTCACGGTTGTTTGGATCTCGGTTGCTAAATATTTATATTAATCACTTATTATTCTTTTCTTTTACAATTATGAGCTCCACGTACGCATGCAGAGCGCTACTTCTAGTTTACATTTTTACTTAATTTCAATTTTTCTGTCATTCGTGTTGCTGCTAATACTTCGACGTTTGTTATTACTACACCGTAATGCGGTGACTTAATTATAGCCTTTGTTAGAGTTAAGATTGCACTTTCCGACGATTTTTGACAAGTTTCGGTGATTTTCTCAAGCGCTTAGCAATCATGCACAGATCTTATCACAAGCAAGGGGGAGCAATCCACTGGCTTCGCCTTGAGATCTACTTTTTTACTTTCTCGGTATTTTTCTTGTGTTATTATATAATTGCTGGGATCTTTCATCTACAACAGTTATTTATCAATTATATATTTGCGCGATTTTTTCATCCAGTTTTTAATTGAATAACTTTTTAATCACTAAAATTTTCTGCTTTGCCTGCTGATCGTAACACACTTCATTTTTTCCCCATCAACACGCCTGTGGTGTTGCCATATATGCGGAAGAAAGGTTGAACAAAGCAAATAATACAAAAGCGGCATGGCGATAACGTATGCGGAAATTTCTGCGTTAAGCGAGAAATTATTGTGGGTCCGCACGGTATCGAAAGTATGACATAGTTATTATTTGTTGCGAAAATATTATTATTAATACATTACTGCTCAAATTTGGTTAAATATATTTGAAATAAAAATAAAAAATATGTAAGAGGATGCATTCATGCTTTATTAATATACATACATATGTATGTTTGTGTGAATATTTTTTATGACTAATTTACGTTGAAACGACTTCTTTATGTACATATGTATATACCACTGATAGCCGGATTAATTTATTTAACCGACGACATGTGCTCAAATGAACAGGTTATCTCTCCGACTTCTCTCGCTTCTTCTCTACAAGGAACTTAATACTATCTCCAATCCGCAGCGACCACATTCGCGACTGTGAATAATTCAAAGATTTTAGGTGTAATAGTAGATATCCTGTGCTCCTTTATTTCTCCGGATATCTGAAACAGTACAGAACCGCAACAAAATCCTTAAATCGCCGACATTTCATGGCGAAAAGACAAGAAAACTTGTTGGCATCATACAAGGCCCACACTGTTTGGGGTTCTAAGTAGGCATCTGTAAGATATGCTGCCTGAAAAGGGTTGAAATCGGTTGTCATTTTCTAGTCGCCAAACACCCAACGTAATGACTTACGTTCTTTCGATATGTTTTACTTTTAAATCATACAAGGAGGGTCCGATAAGTACATAACCGACAAAAAAAAAAAGAGTTCGGAAATATGGATGAATATTTTCCACATAGTTCCGTTTAGTTCACCACACTTGAGGCAAATTGGCCAACTTCTTTAACTTGTCTTCAAAATTATGGACCGAACCAAATCTGGAGATTACGAGCTTAATTCGACCTATTTGTTTGTTAGTGTCGATGCTTTTCGCAATTCGACATCAAATCGACGGAATAATTAAGCTTAGTGGACCCTGTGAACCTTATGTTCGCCAGTTAGTTTAAGTAGATCGCACCTTGTGTATCACAGGAAACCAAGGATTTTACGACGAATGACGCCGAGTTGACATCCCGACTGTCGTGGGAACGGGCTTAGATCGACCTCTAGCGATATTTAGAGGAGCCTATTGTCTCAACTATCTCGAGCACCAACACTCTGCGACATAAGATTTAGGGATTTTATCACCTCATCTTTCTGCGTCACGATCGGGATGGAACTCTACGACCTATCGTGGGACTTATTCAATCTAATCCTGGAGAAAATAAGTTGAGATGCAATCTGTAAGCAAAAATAATTATACACAATAAAGCAAACACATTTTATTATTAATAAAAAATATTTCAGATACTTTATTCTCGCTATTCCATAAAAAGTACAGTACGGAATGGAATTTCATCTAAGACTAGTTTTATAAAATAATCTAAGTAAATATACAAAAGTAAGAATTTGCAAATAAGTAAACACAATTAATATCACTTATTTAAATTACATACATATATAAGTATTAAAACAGTTTTGATTTGCGCTTACAGTTAAACACAGATTCATTAAAAGTACAATAAACAAAATTACATATTAAAAAAATACATACAAATTTTACACAATTTGTAATTCAAATACATGTAAGTAAACGTATTTTATATCATTAACTACATACTATATATTATAATTTTATTTTTTTTTACTTTATATTTTTACTTTTTTTATTTTTGCAAAAATTTCATTATTATCAATAGCACTATATATTTATAGTATATTATTGTCATACATAAAATCGGCTTAATATATATTTTTTCTTATTATAATTACTAACAATATTTATTACTCATTACATTGGTAGTTCACATACAAACATAATCTCTACAATAATTAATATATACATATGTACATACTATATTATAGAATGGCTAAGGCTAAGGCTAAGGCAGATCGCAAAAATTGACCCATTTTGTGATTTTCACAAACTCTATGCAAATGTTTGCAAAATTTCCACCTTCACGGCGAAAATCTATAAAAGTGTCTACGAGTATGTGTGTGCGTGTGTGTGTTTATATTTGTATTTGTATTTGCATGTTTGTGGTTTTTGGTTTGAGGCAAAGCGACATAAATTATTTTAAAAATATATTACATGCAATATTCAGCCGCAAGCAATTTTAACTGTTTTCCATAATTCATGCGAACTCTACATGAGCAACTGTTAGCTCGCATGCGAGAGATTTGTGAACGAATGTTTGCTTTTCGGCGTGAATATTGTTCGTTTTATTTACTTTCGTATTACAAGGAGCGACATTTGTTGTAATTGCATTTAAGTTAATAAATGTATTGTTTTATATTTATAAATATTGTTTAGTTTTATGTTTTTATGGATACTCATTTCTTGCACTACTTTCATATGTTCTAGGGAAATTGTTTGTGTTAAATTCTAAATTAATTCAAATATTTGTAAATTGTTGTACTATTTACGATAATTGAACTTAATTTTAAGTGTGTATACAATGTAATTTCAAAAAATAAAAAAAAAAAATATAACAAAAAAAAGGAATTTAAAAAAAAAAAATAAAAAATATAAAAAAAAATTATAAATGAAAAAGAAAAAAGGAATACTGGTAAAAACCATTTAGTTGCTTAAGTTGTTGTCTTTAATTAATTTCTGCTGCTACTGTGGTATATGTTTATAAGAAAATGCTTGCTAATTTAGAATTCCGTTTTTATTCAAAAGTCAATTAGTCGCGAACCTTGACAGAAACCCTTAAATTAAGTCTTTTTACACGCAAAGTTCAGATCTACTTCCATTCTATAAAGAGTTGCCATGAAAAATAATTCAAATTTGTGCTTTTCCTGTAAGCTACGTTCACACTGATGTTCTCAGTTAATTCAATTTGACAGCTTGTTTTTTTTCTTCTCGGAAAATTCGTATTTTAGACGCACTTTTTTTGCTTTTGAATAAAATAAATTTAATTTATGAATATGAAATAATTGAAACCGAAAAGGGGCAGAAAAGATTCCTGCAGTAATTTTGAGTATTGCTGTAGAGTTGACAGTCCTTGGCCGGATAAAAATCCGGGTCCGTTCCGGTTACGTAGACCCGACTGTCATGGGAACGGGTTATTACTGGTTGCCTTCTAGCTCGTTTGCGCAGCGTCAAACTCTAGCAAGTTGAAACGAACAGCTCTACAGCAATATCGAAACTTGAACTTACATCCTTTTATCTTAATTTCGTAAATTATTTAATTTTTTTTTCCAATTTGAAGCATTTTACATTGCTTTCAAAACTATTTTGTAACAATTTAGAATGAGTTCTGAGCATTAATGTGAACATAGCATAATGTCTATACCATTTTCTCGACTAAAGGACTTCAATTCGACACTTTCTATCACCTGTCTGTTGCTCTCTTGTTAAAAAAAATTAAATGTAGCTATTCAATTGAATCAAATACAGGAAGTAGACGAACCGTTCGTATTGATCTAAATAATTTCAAATTTTAATATTTTAAATAAAAAAAAAAATAAAAAAAATAAAACTAATTCGTTAAAGCAACTAAAGCTTTTCCAAACTTATTCCTTGTCAATCTTACGCACTTGCGATTATCATTTCCCCTTTTTTTTATAAAATTTTTGTCAAAACACATAATTTGTCTGCTACTTATGGCCAATGAGCGGTTCATGGAAAGTCTGTCACCACTTGTTTTGCACATATTTAATTCAGTTTTTCCTTCAGCGCCAACAAGCCAATAGCATCCATTGTGTCCATCGTGTTGTTGTTCATTTCCATAATCTTTTTCGTTGCTAACGCACAACCATTCTGGGCAGGCGGCGCACCGTTCATTTTGGCGGCAATGGTCATTTTCTGATTCTGCGATTTCTTGTAGCTGGCCATGTAGAAGTTCATGAAGAGACAGAAGAAGATGGAGGCGTTCAACAGCAGCAGCGACGAGATGAATTTCGAGAATTGGCATTGGGAGCTGATGAGCGCGCGGGTGGTGTGCACGATGCAGAGCACAAATTGGGCCTGGAAGGGTAGGGAAGGAATGAGACTTGGTTAAAATATAAATTTAATATATTAAAAAATATAAAATGACTATTTCTAAATAAAAATAAGAGTAGCGAGTATCTTGAGGACTTTTTTTTGAACTTTATTCAATTAAAAGTTTTTGTAGAAATTTGTATGGGTCAAACTGTGCTGGCCAGAAATATCAAAACATATATTTACTATACAGCTGGTTTGAGCGCTATAGCTTTATTTATACATAAAAATATCTACAATTTATTTTTCCGCATTTAAATTTTTGTTCTCATGACATCACAAAAATTCCTACCGAAACTAATTGCACTCAAATTTTACTCTGCTGGGAAGTAGATTTATCTTTCCTTCTTATTAATTTTTTTTTTAGAATTCATTTAACATTTTATTTGTACAAATATTTGCATGCAAAAACTGAGCGGCATATTTATATTTATAATAAAACCTTAGAACTATTAAATTGCCATTTAAGTTAGTATAGTCCATGGCGTGTCCACACTTGCGTGTTCAACTAAATGTTATTTTAATTATGTGAAATTTGTTTGTTAAAAGCTTAAGGAGCTTAAACAATCATGCGATTATCAGTCGAGGAAGTTAGCATTTAGCTGGGTTCAACACTCGACGTGTTTTTCCAATGACTGCTGGGGTTCGAAAAATTCCCAGTTATTTATTGTTATTTAATATTTTTCTATATTTATTTTAATACCTGTGCGGGGGTTTTGTGTGGATCTACAAAGCTTCCAATTACGACAATTTTTTTTGGTAGAATGAAAACTAAACAAGTATTATGTCATTATTTAATAAATTCTTGAATGTTGAGTTTTTTCAAATTATTCAATTTAGGCAAAGAAGAATGGCATTCCACGTTTTCGAATTTGAGTCTCTCTCCGCTTTTTTTCTCCTTAAACGATTAGAAATGTGGGTTTTGCATCAAAAGTATAATCGTATGGATAAGACAACCCAATGACGAATTACTTCCCGTGCGACAAGTTTGTTTCTTAAGTCTTTTGAAATGATAAGGACTTTTAGCTTGTTTGCAAAGACTTGTAAGCACTAACCGTTAGACTTTTAAGCACTAGGTTAGATACCGAGGGCTAACAAAGAATAAAAAAATATTTTTAAAAATATATGTTTTATTTAATAGCTGCCCTTAACCGATTATGCTGAATTTTAAAATCGCAAGAATGCGATGTCTAAGATTATTAAATTTAAATATAATTTCGAACATAATCATAAATAAACATTTTCTCAAATATTAAAAATATAAAAATTAGAATTAAAAAAATAGAAATTAAAAAAATTCAAAAAATATACTTAAACAATAACAACTTTCTACCAAAACATAATCTCAGTAATTATAAAGCACCTACGCTAAATTTTAATATTTATTTAAAACCTTTCAACGTTCTATGCTACCTACTGTAAAAGCTAGTTTCTGTAAAGTTGCTTGCTTATCGGTTAACTGTGTTTTTACTAGATAATATTCTACACATAACAGTTGCCTGAAAATAAAACGAAACTGTTAAGTGAAATTAAACACGATGGCGCGTGATTAGCTTATTACGAGATCTGTGGCTGAAACTAGTTTGTAGATTGCCTTTGGCATAGTTTAGGAAATGTTATTGAATAATTAAACTACATAGCTTGGAGTATAAGTTTTGCACTTCCGAGTGCGCGGTCAAGGTTTTGCTGGCTAAAGCAAACAAGCAATTAATAACAGCAATATTTATAGCAAAGATAACGTGACGCATACAATTATGACACGTTTGGGCCGATACTCTTCGTTTATCTTTCGAACATAAAAGTGTTGATATGTAATAATAGTATTGATACACAATAAATATTTTTGGGACAAAAGCAATGAAGAGTGATTTTATATCTGTGCTGACCGGAAGCAATTTAGCATGATTAGTAGTAAGTAGAATGTGTAGTAAAGTGAGATTGATTGCTTTCAAGTAATATATAGTTATTTTATCATAGAAAAGTTTTAAAATAATTTGTATGTTTTAATACAATGAATGATTCAGTTTTTTTTACGGAGGGATTTACTTTTTTTTTTAATGTATTTTACTAAATTGGTAGGACTGTCCTTAATATTTAAGGAAAAGTTAATATGGCAAATAGTTTCGGAGATATGAGCATATTTGCAAGAATTTTTGAACTTTGTGTAATCGGTTTTTTCGAGGACCGCTGATTTCAGAGCTGGTGATAATTTTTCCAAAGAAGCTACACTGTTAAAATTTTCAGCCGTATTCATTGCTTACTGTAATAGCTGCAAAAGTGAGACGTGATTTTATGAGCTGGGCTCACGCTTCGTTGTTATTTTATGAGTTCTTGGCTAAACATAATACTGCAAAAATACTCCAGCCTCAAAATTTTCGAGGTTTAAAAAATTTAGTTTTACAAATTCATTGAGAGAACACTTCGATGATCGTGTAACATCAAACCGTTAGACTTTTTGTGGTGAAGATATGAAAAGTGTAAAGTCTATGCGGACAATTCCGCTTCAATTCAAGCCTTGGAGCAATATTCCCGTGTGTCATGCACCATTTACCAGCCGAAATGCTCGAACGAGTGATCGAAACTTTGGATCCTTCACATATATTGTATAACATAAGGTTTTTTTCAGACATTTATGTTATAAAGCCAGATTTGTTGTGGACAGTACAGATGAGAGTCAGAAGATGAGATAACAAAAGTTTCATTGATGTACTTGGTTAAAAATTAATGAGTGGATCCACATTTCTACTAATATGATATTTTACAATACTAAGGCCTTAAAACCTATCAAAAAATTTATAAAGTATATAATTATTCAATTTGTTTTCAAACACCATAAAACACCATGAGAATTCATTGAACCATAAAAAGTACATTAAACTGCGAGGTTATATAAAATTTTCGTTAATGAACGAATCTCTATGTAAAAATTTACACAAAAAAGTACAGCATAATTGTATATTTTAAATATTAAAAGTCTGTAATAAAAAACAAAATGAATACGAATATTTGTAGTTTAAAAAAAAAACAACTTTGAAAAGAAACAACTCTGTTGCTGTTGTTTTTTGGCTTGTAATACGAAAATGACGTAGCTAAACTTTCATTAATGACTTTGCGCTCAAGTAAAAATAAGGGCTTTAGAAAGAAATCTCAATATGCACAGCAACCAATCTATCGGCATTCTTGCGAAGGACGTTATCAAGTACACCACTGCTTACACATATACATGTACGAGTAAGTACATATGTGTGTGCATTACAATTACCTACATTTGTACTTATTCACGGTACTTTAACCAGTTTGTTGAGAAAATGTTCAAAGAACTTCGCAGCAGCTTTTTGCTAAGTCATACATACAAAAACAAAAACAAAAACAAAACCCAAAAGTGAGTTGCAACAAATTCTTGCAGTTGCGCTGAAGGCACTGTTGTTGCCTCCACAGTGGTTGCCGGGAATGTATCGCAGCTTGCTTGGCGCCAACTGTGTTTGCCATTAATGATTTTTAAGCCATCCAGCATGATGACGCTTTGTGTTGCTAGCCAATTATCATTTATAAAATATTCTAATTGCGAAACTATTTTATATGCTTTCCATTAAAACTTAATTGATGTATCTCTACATATATGAATAATAAATATGAATATGTGCTAATGAGCGAGTAATTATATGATTGAGTTATTACTACTCTAATTGTCAATATTTACTATTATTACGTATTTACATAAACATTTTTTCTTTAATGCAAATGGAGAGCGCTGATAATAAATGTCACTTCAGTGCTTAGAACAGATACACATACATATGAAGCTAGTTCAATGAATATAACTATTATTATAATTATTACACAATTATTATCTGGAAAATGGAAAAGCGACAATATCCAGAGTTATATAAGTTTATACCGAACTATATGAGCTAATTAATTTCGTTCAATAAACTCTATAGTTATTCTAACGACAATTTTAACTGACTTGGTTGTATATGAAATGAGAGATCAATTATTCAATCACAAATTGCAATATTTCATAAAAAACTGTAACAGTATATGCATATATCAGCCTAATTCAATATTAAAATGAAGAGAGCGATGTTTAAGTCGAGTGATATTTGAGTTCCGCTCGCAAATATTTGAATTTTAACCAGCAAAGGCAGACAAATGTGAAAAATAAAAAACATCAAAATCTTTTGATGATTTCAACTAGCGCATTCTTCAGATTTAGGTTTATACCATTACAAAATTGAATAAATTCAAGCTTTGGAAGAAAATATATTTTTTAAATGATTTTGGTGTTGAAAGTACTTTTCGTTTATGGTTGGTCAGAAAGTTTGTAACATCCAGAAGAAAGTATCAAAGACACCCAATAAAGTATATATAGTATATGTTGCTGATGGGTTATACAGCGTGATGAGCTGTATCGTTTTAATCATGTCCTTCTGTCTGTATATAGGCTAACTGTCTTTTTTTTTTAGATATCGATCTAAAATATTGTAAACGTCTTTTTCTCTCCAAGAAGTTCCGCAAATGTCGAAATATTCGATAGCGGACTACTATAGCATATAGCTATCATACAAACAGACCGATCTATATCAAAACAAATAGCTTCTTATACCATTTTATGCTATAAGAAATGCAACTGTATTATAGTTTCGATGTAGCCAAAGTTAATGTTTTTTTTGTTGTTGCTAATTTTCGAATCATTAGCAAAATCGTCGTAGAACCCAGTTAGTTTTACCAGAGATAAAGATATGCCCAACTCACATAAGTTGATTGGATCAAGTAGGTTATGAGGTTTCACAATTGGAACGTTTGAAATTGCCAGATTTAAATTCTATCACAAATAAATGTGAACGGAGGGACCTGGCTATAAAAAAAAATGTTAGAAAAAACGCAAATTTTGAGACGCTCTCACACTAGAATAAATTGAGCATCCCTTTGGTCCTGGTTTCACCATACATACATTTCACTATACATACAGGTATACCCATACAATACGACATTTGCACAGATATTAATATTGTAGCGTTATTATTCCATATTTTTTGAAAAGTGGCTATGAGCGCCGCTAAGAATGCCAAAGAGTGCTGAAACTGAATTTTCTACAATTTGGGACTTTGGACTCTGCACCCTTATGAAAAGATATTTTTATAAAATTTAGCAGTATAAAAGTCATCATGAAATCTTTTGAATACATATTATACACTTAAATTTAAAGAAATAAATTAAAATTAAAATAAATAATTTAAAATTAAAATTTCGTAAAACTGTTACCTACGAAATATATGACGTTTCATAGCTTTTTAACTGTGGCCACATGCTCTATATACGAGTATATGGTTCGCAAAATTCGTTCTCGCAAATTCAAAATACTCAACTATCTGGATAAACTTGAATTTATCTGTGCTTTTGGCGTTCTTTTTATAATTCTATAATTTTTGTCACTGAAAATATTTTCCCAAAGTCCAACAATGAGGCAATATAACCTCTAAGAGTGATTTTGCTCACTTTTTTGTCACTGTAGAGTCCTCGGCTCTACAAACAAAAAACAATTAAACCCTGAGTTACGACTAACAACTTGACTCACTCAACACATTTTGTCTATGCAAAACCATTTTTAGTGACAGCAAATTGAATGATTATTAAGCTTGTCAACACAGAAATTATGCTGACAGCTGGTGGCAGCGCGGCGTGTGGCAAGTACCAATGACAGCCGTAAAATCAATGATACGCCAAAAGCGAGTACAGATACGCTGGCAACAACTACAAGAGCGTGACGTAGGCGAAGGCGTGTAGCGACGCCATTGAAACGCTTTGCCGCGTCATTCGCATGACGTTGATGCCGCTGTGGGCACTCATTCATGTGGGTGATCAACAATCTATATATATATATACTTATATTATTGTATGATACGTATATACAAATACATATTAGTGTATGTGCATATGTGCGTGGTGTAATGCGTTCAAATTGTTTTGAGTAATTACTGTAAGAAAAATACCCACAGATATCTTCATTAAGCGTTTGATAGAATTGCTATAGTTTTGCTTTTACATATACTATATGTAATATGTAATATACGTAGCATTTTCAACAACAATTTTGACAAAAGTAATATTAAAATATTTTTTTTTTATTGCGCGGCTGGCATTTTTTCACATATCATGCGACTGTTTAAAGGTTAGTTTTATTATTATTATTATTTTTTTCTTGAACTATACTATGTGTGTATTGCTATTGTTATTGTTATTGTTTGACTGAAATATGCCAAAGTACATTCGAGTGCCACAAGTCAATGACTTGCTCCTTAGCGTTCAAATGCTACAATTTTTTATGGACTTGTTTTAATTAGCCGAAATATTTCTGCCAGTCAGCAGCTTGAGTTATTTGAAAACAAAAATAGTTTCAGCAGCATTTTTATATGTTTTTTCCACCGTGCACCTGCTGCAGTTTAATTATTTTTTATGAATTATTACTTAAAATTCTGGGGAAAATTTAAGCCTCGACACATTTATCGAGGAAATTTAATTAAAGTTTGTTTTACAAATATTCATATAAGCAATCTTTCATATTTCAGCTAAACAATAACAAATTTACTAACTTCGAAGTGATCGAATTTTCGGCTGAGCTTCTACTCAGTTAAATTATTGGAAACATACGTAAGTTTAATTATTTTTTTTATGAATCACTATATAATATACTTTGGAATATAGACACATTTAACGAGTAAGTTATATATTTATGCATGAAAATATTTTTTAAAGCAAATCTACTAATTCTAATGTGGTATAATTTGTGAATAAACTTTTACTAAATTAATTTATTTTAGTTATAAAAATGTTATGTAGCTTTGTTTTCACATCAAAGTAACATATTTATGCATTTAATAGTTCATTGAAAATTATGATTAAAATTTTTTAAACTGTGAAAATAAATGAAAATATGTTTAAAGTACAAATAGTTGAAGACAAACGGGGACTTTCAAAAGAATTTAAGTAAAAAAAATAAGAACATAAATTAATCTGCTTGAAAATAGATTAATACTTCAATTGTGAAATTATTTATGTTCACTTAAGTCACTATAAACCATTTTTGGAGATCTTACAAAATCGTAAGAAATAAAGTAAGAGCATAAATGTATTTTAGGTTGTGTTAATGGAACATAAAATCAGGCCAACGATTTTTTTGAAGAAGCTGCAACCTTACATGTAACAATAGAACTATTTCAAAAGTTGTAGGAAAAGACAATAAAGCCAATGAAGTAGATGTCATGCTCTTCTTAGATGCTTACTTCGTAGAAGAATTTCTGAAAAATCATAATATGCTAATAAGTGTCTGTAATAACTGTTCGCCAACATATGGCATTCTCTGATATTTTATAATTTTTGAAGCGAACAACCGCGGAACTTCTTTTCATCTTCTTCTTCTTCTCATATAAATTTTTTAGACTTCTCAAAGAGCAAGTTATGTGAGCTAAAATCTGTATTCTTTGGAATTCTATATTGGTTTTAATGTTGTGTTTAAAGTAGAATTTTATATTCATTTTAATATAACGCTTTCTACTACGAAATCTCTTATCTACAGAAATGCCTGTGATACATATTGTTTATATGTAAGTTTATTGCATTTAATTTAGGGTTCGAGTTTCCTCAGCGAGAAAATTTTAAGTCATGGAAAATATTTACTGTCAATATTTTCTATCTGTTCATTTTCCTTATTAAATAAGGCACGAAAGAAACAAAATCTTTAGTGATTTCTCAATGCGGTACACAAGCATATATATAACGGAAAAAAAATTATAAATCAGAAATTTAAGGAGCTCCTGCTGGGTTGCTTTGTAGCTTTATAAAAAATTATTTTAAAGATGATCACATCTTCAAAGAAAAAATGATTTATTTTTTACTTTTAATACTTTAAATTTTTAGATAGAGAAGTACTACACACTGACATAGTTGAAGGAGCTTATTGTTGAAAATAATTTTTTTCCATGGAGAGCTACTTTGAGGGCTTTAAGATAATGTATTTTCAGACGATTTAAAGAGGTTGCAGCATTTCTGAGCTTAGTCTATCAAGCTAAGAGACTGTGTTGAGAAAA
The DNA here is from genome assembly GCF_023373825.1 of Bactrocera dorsalis. NCBI lineage: Eukaryota > Metazoa > Arthropoda > Insecta > Diptera > Tephritidae > Bactrocera > Bactrocera dorsalis. The sequence continues at coordinate 24,211,503 of NC_064304.1, read as the reverse complement.
TTGCAGAATAATCACTTCTCTAAAGAAAAAAATATGTCAAATATAAAATTTATTAATTAATTTAATTTTTTTTTATTTTTAATGTTATAAATTTTAATATAGAGAAGTACTACACACGGACTTAGTTGAAGGAGCTTATCGTTGAAAATAATGTTTGGAAAGGTTACCACCTCTTTCAAAATTTAAAATTATTCTTAATTACTAAATATTTGAATAATGTGTTATATGAAGGTTTATTCTAAATACTAGTTTTTAGTAGAGCTGCCACCTTTTTAATAGTTTTTGCGCTGTATTAAATTGGAAAATGTTACAACTAGGCTGATAAGCCAAAAATGTTTTAAAGTTTAAGATATATTTTTGACAAATAAAAAAAGAAAGAGTTGCCACCTTCTCAAAAGTTTTTGTATAATATAAAGTTTGTTTATTAATATATATAAAAGATTAATATATAAATTTACCACATAAAAAACAATTTTATTTAGAGTTGCCACCTTCCTTTTGTATAATATATTACTATATGAATATTGAGTTAAAAAAAATTGATAAGTATTTTTGTCAGAGACATTTTTGTCTGTTTCTCTGTCCTTGAGATATCCCTCTGAAATTTTGCACGCACCCTTTTCGTCTTACAAAACTTCTCGTTCGTCGGAACGGCCGGTTTAGAACCACTGTAGCGTGTTGCTGACAAACAAACTGAACGTTCGTAAAGAAATGCTTGTATGGAAAACTTTTTCAATTGACAAGATACCATCACGCAATTTGGCATGGATTATTGTCCAAAGCAACGGTACAATCTCCGAAGAAATTGCTCAGATCGAGGCACTTTTGCATATAGTTGCCATATAAACTGAAAGTTCGGAATGAAATGCTTGTGTGGAAAACTTTTCATTTGACAAGATATCTTCATGAAATTTGGCATTAATTATTGCCTACAATAACTATAGTACAATTTTCGCAGAAATTGCTCAGATCGAGGCACTTTTGCATATGAATGGCTTACAAACTTACCAAACAAAGTGCTTGTAAGGAATTTTTTGTATTTGTGAAGTGTATTATAGCTTCGTTGCTAGCAAAGTTAACATTTCTTCTAGTTTTTTGGGTCCGAAGTATATTTCTGAAGTATTTAAAATTACTATTAATCGGCTCTGTATTTTGAATAACCATTTACTCGCTACTTTTTCCAACACACACATTCGAGCTTAACTCAAAAATTTATTCTTGTTACAGCCAAACGTTTATATAATACATACATTCATAAACTATTTTCTACAATATCCAATACAAATAAGTAGTTTTTAATAATATAGCTTACTATTTGTTCTTCAGTAAGAACACACATCACTCGTCGTTTGCCTCACCAGCGAGTTCGTTTCTTAAGTCTTTTATATGCGTGCAGACATTTGGTATTATGTATTATATGCACAAAGCGTGCAATAAATAATATTTTGTGTAAATGTTTATGAATTATTTTTACAAATAAATTAAACATGAACATTATGGTTAGAATACAAGACAACAACAATTTTATTGTTATTCTATTGCAAAATTGGTAACATTTAAATGCATTTTTGAGAGCAATTAGCGCGCTTTTCTCTTCTAATGCAAAGCAATTTAGAACAAGTACATATTTATTAGTCACTCCTATATGCATACATATATACATATATATTTATATAAATAAGTTTCGCGTGCAAGTGTTAAATGGCAATATAAACAACATGAGCGCAATAAAACAATAATTGCTTGTAACGCAAATTGCAAGCAACGCACACTCACATACACACACACACATATGTTCCGGTATATAAATCTGTAAAGTTGCAGCAGCGTTTGAGTTTACTTGTAATGAACCTTCATGCCACTTGGCTAGCGGTGCATTTACGCTGTGTTCCCACTGAAAGCGAGAGCGCCTTCGTAAACGTGTATCTTTGTTTGTGTGTATGTGTGTCTGAGTGTGACCTACAAAGCAATCGCTGACCAGCCATGCGAGACGGCGGCAACTGCAGCAGCAGCAACGACAAGTAAAACCGAAATATACCCGTTTTTGTTGCCTAAAAAAAGCAGTAACAACAAATATCGATTAGCACGCAACGGCAACAACCACTACTGTGGCAACTGACTGCAACCACTATGGCAACAACTACAAAAATACTCGTGCAATGCAATAGTGGTAGCAACGGCGATTGTGCCCCCAAACAGCAACAATGTGCTACAATCTCCAATGGTACGACGATTGCACGCTACCGATAAATTGCAAGCCAAAAAGGAAAGACAAAACATACAACAACAATGTAAAAACAAAAAAAAATAAATAAAACAATAACAACTTAATAGCAATTCAGCAATATCTGCAGCTGAATGTTGCCATTTGCGGTAGCTCAGTTCTAGTGTTGTTGTTGTTGCTCTGTTACAAATGGTGTTGTTGCAAGCGCTCGTGCTTGGGGCTCGGTAGGCGTGCAACTGAAAGCGAATTTGTGTTGGACGAAAGCACTTGACTGCCAAACTGGAATAGAATGACCAAGTTATTGCAAATCGTCTAACGGCATTCGAAGCAGCCGCAAACTGTTGCTACATGCCATGTGTTGCACTGCTCGTTGGCATTGCGATTTGAGACAATTTGATGTTGTAAAACAAAAAAAAACAAGAAATAAATAAAAAGTAAAAATATTTATTTTGTGATTTTTTCACTTCGTGGGGTTCACTCTAACAGTACAACACGCAAGCGCAGTTATTATGGCTGAGTTATGTGCTGCACAGTGGCTGGAGTGCACTTGCAACATGACAGCCATGCTCACATGAAAATAAAGGAAATGTGTGGCATGCAAGTCAATAATCAGAAAAGGAAATATTTGCCAACGAAGTGGTATTTGGCATGGCTTTTTGTTGGTATTATTTGCATAAATTTGGGGAGTTTGAGATTTTGAAGGAAGATAAAAAGTTGTATGTCAGCTGTTCAAAGCCAATTGGCATTGCCGTATATAATTAGTTTATTTTCCATTTTTGGAAGATTTGAAGGTATTTGCCTAGTTTTTTTGATAATATGGGATATTGTTTTGAATCGATTTAGACTGATGTGTGACTATCTGTCCGTCGTCGCTCAGTTTTTGAGTTGTCAGTCTGAGATTTTGCTCACGTTCTGTTTTCCCTAAGAGCTGCTCATTTGTCGGAATTACCAATATCGGACCACTATAGCGTATAGCTGTCATACAAACTGAGCGTTCAAAGGTATGTCCTCGTTTGGATATGTTTTTATTCGACAAGGTACCTTCAATCCTGCTTGTTTCCAGTCTTGGAAAGTCAGTCGCGAGCAGAAGTTTTGGCTGATATGGAGATTATCGCCGTCCCTACTTTGAAGACTTCCGGATAATGTATTTTTTTTGAGGATTTAAAGAAGTTAAAGCATTTCTGAGCTTAGTCCATCAAGCTATGAGAAGACTATATTGAGAGAAATCGCAGAGCTTACTCATAGCTCAAACGATTGTGCACAGTACCCCATGCGTTAAATACAAATGAATCTTTGAATATATATTTAAGCATATCTACACACATAGAGACGTATATATTTATAGATTTATATGTATATATATTTGTGTCATTATTGCGCAAAGCTGCAATATTGTCGTAATTTTTCCAAGTCATTTCCCTCTTTGTCACACAGCAACAACATAATACTTCTAAGAATATCGGTCAGTGGCTTTTGAGCAGAAGTAAACAAGATTCGAGAATCAAGCGGTAAATACTAACGTAGTAAATCAAATGAAAATGTGGACACGATTTGTAAATACTAGTTGCAATGTGCTTAATGCTTGCCGTGCGCAAAAGTTGCTTGTGCTCAGCAGCTATGCGTGCAGTTGACAACGGATGACTTTCTGGCGGCAGACATGCGGGTTAGACGTTGCAAGAGTCGAGAAAAAGATAGATAAAACTGGTATAAATTAGCGGCAAGTAATGGGGCATGCAGCAATGTGTCTCCATATAATGGATGATTCAAGTGAAGAAAATTTTTTCAATAGCCTTTTTGTGGCAGACAGGTGTACCCTCTGAGATATAGCCGCGGCCAACATTTGAAACAGATAATCTTCAAAAGTATTCCCCATTAAATTTGAAGTTTATGTGCTTTTTCTCTAAAAAAGTAGAGAACCTCGAAATGGATCACCCTTTTCTTTGACATACATGTCTATTGAGAACATATTTACATCAACATAAACGTATATAACGTGCGCATTTGTTGTTAAATAATCAAGAATGTTGTAATCGGCCGACTGAAACCAATAGTCAAATACCAAAAGCAACAAAAATAAAGAAAATTTAATAGACGAATAATAAAAATAATAACAGCAACAAATCAATAATTAAGCGAAATATATAAACAAAAACAATAAAACTGAAATTGTCTGCCAACAACGCGAGTTGTAAGTGGAAGCCGAACGGAAAACCGCTAAAAAGCAAAAGCGAAAAGTTCGCTTGGAATCAGTGGCGTGTTGCCACTTCCACATTTAATGGTGACTTCCACTAAAACGCCTGCTTCTACTTGGTTAGCAGTTTGTGCCACTAAAGTGAGTGCGGCGACAAGCAAAAAGCACGCCCAAGCACTCAACAAAAAGTATACAGTATTAAGTAGCTATATAGTATGTGCATATGTATGTATATATGTCTTACATAGGTGAGCGCCCATATTTAAAAGTATTTTGCGAGCGATAAATAGCAAATGTTGGCTGTAATAATGAGCACTGCCAAATGCATCAGACATAGAATGCCCGTATGTGTGGAGTTAGGCTGGCAAGAGTTATTGCTGTCACGCCAAACAATGCCGGCAAGCAATACAATTGAATTGAGTTATGCTTTCAAAATCTCACTTTTCATATTTGTGGTTTACATCTGGTAGTGTGACAAAAGGGAAAATATTATGCAATAATCAGATACACTCTTTTCTTCATTGCGTCCTTTGAAAAATAATCAAGTTAAAAAGTGCATTCATAACTTAATCATGACACTGTTGAACAGGTCCAAAATTCTCAGTTTGGATTTTGAACGTTATTCAACTTGAAGTTAATTTTTGGAATCAAGTATTTAAATAAGGTAATCTGCATGATCTAGTTAATTTTTACAAAGAAGACGGATAATGTGAGATGCTAGCAAATCTCATGACTTGTTATGATATCGAAAAGTGAAAGTAATTGGCATTTTAAGGAGCGTTTATACATATAATTTAATTTAAAAATAAGAGCCGAACGTTTACTTCGTGCATTTCTAATAGCATAAAAAGGTTCAAAAATATCCTTTTCTTAATTTTGATTGACCAGTTTGTACTGGAAAAGTATTTCTAACCCTTTTTATGCTATAAGAAATATGTCTAATACATATTTATGGTCTCATCTGAATAATATTTATATTCGGAGAGTATAATGCATTCCAAATTTTCTGCAGATATTTTTTCAAATAAAAAAGTTTTCCTCAAAAGTACATAATTTTGATCAATTAGACTTTATGGTAGCTCTATGCTATAGTGCTTCGATATGCGGCGGTTCCAAAAAATACCCTACTTCTTAGGGAGAAAATGACATGAGAAAAGTTTCTGGGTGATATATCAAAAACTCAGTGGCTAGTTTGCATATACCTGATTGATTCGACTCAGCTTGTTCCGGTCATCATTCATTTTACAGATGCTCCAACGTTTAGTTTTGGGTCTTACATACTTTGTGGTAAAAATATTGCGAAAAGATTGATTGAACTTGTAGTCGGAATATGCTATTCGCGTACAATGCAAAAATAAATTGAATATTTCTTTCACATCTCGATCAGTGAGAAAGTTGTGGTGTATAATAAAAATTACGGTACATATTTCGTACCAACTGCGGAACGTTCTTAACAATAACAATGAATATGAAATATACATACATACATATATAAAACGGATGCACTTAACCTTGAACGCCATGCCTGCAGAAATTCAGTAAAAGGGGAACTTCGCTTTGCTGACATGAAACTGTCATTGATCTCTCTGTATTTGTCGAATTCATATTATTTAATTTGCATTTGCATATTTGCATACAAATATAGTAATATTCTTATTGAAAACAATTTATTTGTCACAATGATTAAATACTTGTTTTTATTTTATTATTTCAAAAATTTAATTATATGTGCTGCGGCAAAAGCAAGGCGAGTTCAAACATTCACTTTTCAAATATTATTTTGGCTGATGTTTACATGTTTCGGAATTAGAAAAAAAATGAAGTTATAATTTATGATCATATGCGCATATACTTGTAGGCAACTTAACCAATGAAATTATTTTTAATTAAATTATTGGAATTTTTCGACTGGAAATCACAAAGAAAGTATATAAATTAGTATTAATGCTTCAATTCAAAATATTGTCTGATTATTTTTCAAGAATGAAAGCTTTCCTCAAGTACTTTTATTGATGCTGGTTTGACAAGTCGGTTTTACCGTTGCTAACATTACGTTGAGGCGAATTATTTTGTTTAAATAAAATATTGTTTTCGAATATTCTAATTTACATACATATGTACGTATGGATAATGGACAACAAAGAAAGAAATTGTATGGAATTTTTTGAAAAATTACCAGAGAGTTTAAAGGCCGAGAAAGATGATACTAAATATTGAAATTCCCCAATCTCAGAAGTATAAAAATTTTGAAATGCAAGCAAGATATAAAGATGACTACAAATGTACCAACCTGTTATTTTTTCTCTGACAGAAAATTACATTGTTATATGACGTCATGAACGAAAGCGGAAGATAGACTGCGGTTACTATGCAAGTTTGACAGTTCGTTTCGTTCATGTCTCCTCTACACTTTCTTAGCTGTTACTAAATATTATGGATTCAAACATTGTAACAGCATGTGTAACAAAAATGCAGGAATTTATTTTATTTCATTGCATAATGCATGTTGTATGTAATTCATAAGTAGATGCGTGGTGTAATATAACAGTAACATGACAACCGGCTTCTGTGGTCGCTTGCTTAATTAATAACAATGCGATTTGTTAATAAAAAAACAAGAAAGCAAGGGTTAATTTCGGTTGTAACGGAACATTTTATACGCTTGCAACTTTCAAGGATCAAATTGAATGTTTCTGTAAAATCACTTTCCATATGATTTCGATACTAAAACTCAAAGTAAACTGTAGTCATAAAATGTCCACCGGAAATCTGCTTTGTTGTAAGAAAAAAAGTATCTTTTGAAAAAAAAAAAAAAACACCAAAAGCACAAAAACAACAAACTGGCCTTATTTCCATATATACTTGTTTAGGTGAACATCCGATGAAATATCAACTTTTATAATACTTATTTAAATATTCTTTCTTTGTATTTGTTCACTGCAAAATATGTTGGCAAACAACATTAAGAAATTATATGAATTCATTTTAAAAAATTTGTGGTGAAAGTGCAAAAGTAAGATACACAAATTTTGGAAACTTTTTAAATACCTTATATTATTTATTATTAGCTGATCATTAAGTCATCAAATTTATGAAAGAAAAATTACCAAAAAATGTAAAAATTATAAACAAAATAAAGTCAATACCATTTAACTTGTTTTGTTGCTGTCTAAGTCTTTGTTTTTTTTTTTTGTAATGAACACGCCAAACAGTTCAGAATTTGTTTACAGTCTGTGTACTTGTTTGTGCAAGTGCCTCAACAGGTTCTATTGCCTACACGACCTCGCCACGCAGCGTCGAATGCGCCAACAGATCGCCGAACGCCATAAAGTGTACAGAGACCGCGCGAAGAGGGTTGATACGCTGTCAATGACATTCTTGCGGCAGCTTACAAGCCGCACTTAATTATTTGCCAAAATTTAGGCAACCAAATAAAGTCAACAACAGCAAGTACAATACATATAACACATTTGCATGTGTGTGTGTTTATTTTATATGCAAATTGGCGACAGCGGAGTCAACAAGTTGAACTGCGAGAATGCGGCTAAAGAACGATGCGCTTTGCTCAGTAAACTTTGCTTGCAGCAAACACAAGAATATTACCCAATAACTGGCATGCTAAAATGCTATTATCGCAGCGCTTAGTTGCTTTGCATACATATATACTAGGATGAGTGGCGTGTGTTTTGGTTTTGAGTAAATTTTGCTTCTCAAAGCGGTTTGACGATTTGTAAGGATTTTATGATCTATTACATACCTGATAACCCCCTTGTATATTTCACTTCATTGGAGTTCTAGGTACTACGAACGCCGGTCCGTTCTAAACTGCCCATGAGAGATACCTGGTAACCTAACCTAATCTAACATATGTTATCGCATCTTTCACTGAAAGAAAATCGTTCGTTTTTTAATGCAAAGCAGACTGGTAGCATTGTGACCCATTACAACAACGATAAACTTATGTTTGGTATCAGTTTTCGGTAAAATAAGAGAAGTAGATTACAGAAATCAATATTTTCTTTAACAGCGTTCACAACTCAGCTTAATTAAATAATTTTAAACTCTATTGAATCATAAAATAAATTTTAGGGTCAATTATTTTGCGCATTACAAAAATTGGTTTAATCAGAAGCAGTGTTTAAAAAAGTGCCCTTGGTTTGGTATATTGTATAATTTTCAGGCAATTTAATTATTTTTTTCATATTTCTGCCCAAGCTGATGTAAAACCTCCTATGAAATCTTTTTTTCTTAGCGCAAACTGACCTGACCTAATGAGCACACGTACTGCTTGTTATTTAAATGAAACGTGTTGCCACTTTTAGTCTTTTTCTCACATTTTGTGCGCAAATATTGACTCGTTAGTAAACAAGAATTACCCAAGCCTTTCCGGCTGACTTTATTTCTTTGCATTTAACATTAACTTATTACCACGAACCAATGCGCGTCTACGTTGCGGCATGCAGAATTTTCCAACAGGTTTTTTCAATTACAAATTAAGCTTATTTATTCAAAATAATATTCTCTGCATGTTATTTATATTCAGTCAATACTCGTACTTAGTACGTGTAGCTCGTTTTCGGTTGCCTTTGCATGTGGTCACTTGGCCGAAATTTGGCAATAATTCTAGTTAGCTGCACATGCTGTGGCTCTGCAGCTGTAACCAGCTTTTGTATTTGTTATTTTCGTTAGTAACTTTTCTAGTTTTCGGCATACAATTTTGTACTTTTCATATTTTTTTTCTTGTCTAAAGACGAGGACACAATTAATTGTTTGCTTAAATTTTTGCTGTTTGCTTTGTGTTTAGCCAAATTTATATGTTTATTATGTACATATGTATGTGTGTATAAGTAAAATACTTACGATTTGCAATTCAGTCATATACTTCTTCCACCACAGAAACTTGGCGTATTCTGGTCCCATGGCAGACATCATATAGTAGAAATACATGCAGACGTGCACGAAATTGTTCAGCAGATTGGGGAATGTCGCATTGCCACCTGTGGAAATTTCGAAAAAATTAATATAAATAACTTTAAAAAAGTTTAAAATAATAAAATCTTATTATATATCTGATATATGCATATTATTATAAACCATCATCATTTCGTTCAACAAATAAATAAATAAGAGTCAAATCACTGGAATTATTTAGAGTGGTCCTTTGTGACCATATGTGATGTATGAGACGGCACAATAGACCATAGGACTCAGTGCAAACTCTCAATTATTTTCTATCTACATATATATCTATCAAGACTGATTCAATTGATATAATAGTTAAATCCGAAGAAAAGTTGCTAAACTTTACTAGACAAGACATGTGTGTTGCGTTAAGGCCACTCCAATCACTTAACACCATCTGGTATCTATTGCCTGCAGACGTCGTCCGGAGGTGTATGGCTGCGAGAGTTGCTATCGGACTTAGAGAATCTGGGTTCCTAAAATAATACTTGTCTGAACACTCGAAAATCCTCACTCAATTTGGCTTCATCAATTGGATCATAGAATCGCCAAACCGTCCTCTGACGGTTCCTTCTCTGCTCATATACCGCCAAGGTAGTTATGGGTGGGAAGAAGCCATTGGAGGAGAGGGACAATGAGCTTCTTTGCGGATGGGTCAAAGCTTGTGGTGAAGGTTGGTGGATGGGTTTACTGTCGGAAGCTCTCTATCAACTCCAGCTCATACTTCCTGACTATTGCATTGTTTTTCAGGCCGAGGTTGCAGCAATAAGGTAGCAGTAGATTTACTGCTCCTTAGTGCAGCCTACCCCACAGAAGTGACCATCCACTTAGTTAGCAGAGTGCGATACTAGCCTTAAACTCATTAACAGTGCCTTCAGGGCTGACCAAGCAGTGCCTTACCTCACTATCAACAGCAGCGAGTGTCTTTGTGATTAGACAGGGATGGGTGCTAGGCCACAGCAGAATCGCACGAAATTGTAAAGCTGATGAGGTAGCAAGAAAAGGCACCCTAGAACGGCTATAAGTTTGAACACAGGAGTTATTCTGGCTACATATAGCAGTCCGCGTGCTCAGCCATCTACCCTAACCTTACTTGCAAACTTGTCACCAGGCTGTTCGGTTTCTGAAGCATAGCCTTAGATAATATAGTCTGTCAAAAATATGCACAGATTGTATTTCTTAGACTATTTCAATAAAATCGAATCTGCAGAATTTCAATAGCTTTTGTTAAAAAAAATTTAAGTTTTCAAAAAATTTCTAAAATTTGTATATTCAAAATCACCAATCATATAGTAAGTATTTTAAATTTCTTAAGTCTCAAATACGTACCAGCCAAGAACTTTACGAGCACCCAGGTTTCCAATGGCGTTACCGAGTGATGGTACACATGCAACCATGTTATTTGTGACGATTTTTTCCGCAGCACAAAGAAGAATGTGTCAGCAAATTCAGTCAATTTCGAGAGGTAGTAGACGTAACAGAGATTCAGCATCTGCAAATACAAAAAAAAAATTAATATTAGTAAATTAAAGCTGATTCGAAGTATATTAAAAGTCGATAAATATAATTTACTTAATTATAAAATGTTTACACTTAAAGTTTGTTTATTACATATGTCAATATATTTGTGGGCAACAAACTATTGATATTAACCAATTTTAGTCTGGATGTTTCTGTCTAAGACTTGCATACGTAAATTTAAACTGTAACAGTCAAAGACAAAAACAATTTCGTTTTTTTCATATTCATTTGCTAAGTGACCTTACATCTTAGACACGCGTCCAAATAATATATGCACAACTACATACATACATATATATTTACATATTTATTCCGTCATAACAGATATTCGCACTTTTTTGCTTGAAAATAAAAAAAATGAAAACCATAAAAATCAAAGTTTTGGACATTGTTTTTGCAAAGAATTAGTAAGCACAAGAAAACTCACAAGCGGTGAATAGCGTAAACGTAAGCGTCACTGGCACTATGGGCATCAATGATTTTGAATAAAGATTTACGCTCAAATATATGTATGTATGTTTGTATATTTGTATTTAGTAAATACTATAAAAGTCGCACGGCTGGTATTTTACACTGTTTTTGCAATGTTACGAAGGAGAGGGCATAAAAGACTTAGTTGGTTTGGTATTTGGCATAAATATATTGTAGCAAAAATACCATAAACTCACGTAAATACATATTTACATAGTTAGTAACTTAGCAGGTTTATGTTTGCATACCATACTTATTGTTTTAGTTTGTATTCGTGTGGGTTTTCGCGGCAATTATCAATGGCTCTACTTGTAGGTCAAACCGCGAAGTATTAAGACCAATGATGAAGTGTGAATTTGAGTTCTACATAAAATATAGTTCGGGACAGGCAAGTGTTAAAGAGGTGTGAATTCGTTCAACAGGAACAAACGGTCAATAAGAAATACTACTTTTCCGTTCATCTACGTGAAGCGTTTCGTTGCACACGACCGGATTTGTGGAAAGAGAATTAAAAACATTAAGTTTTCCCCAGACATAAAAAGAGAGTCACTGCTCAGTCCCATATTCATCACATTTGGCTGTCTGTAGCTCTCCTTCGTTGAATTCGTTGGTTCATTGAAAAATCGGCTCTAAATATGCACCATACAAAAAATTAGGTTAAGTTAATTAAGTTATCTCACATGCTAATAGAGATATACGGTATAAAGTCAAACACAGTAATAAAGAAGTCTATGATGTTTTATATTGGATCGCAATGGGAAGAGAGAAAAGTCTCTCAAATTTTAATTACTGACAGGGTCCATATCTAAATCATTCATATAAACCACAGTTTTATCTCCTTTTTATTAGAGTTTTTATTTTTCATGACAAAAAAAACTGCGCCAGTTTTATGTAATGAGGTTACTATTAGTTAATCTGTAATTTAGCGTTCATCAAATCTAATTTAATATATTTAGAACAGTTGATGTGTACACAGTAGCTTAAACTAATAAATACGATTTTTTTTCAATTAGCCATAATAGAAATCTGTCAAGTCATATTTAAGACTAAATTAAGTTATAGTAAATATTGTGAAATATTTGTACCCGGTCTATTCCAATTTTCTATTTCCATTTTTTTCATATTTTTTCACACTATCTACACACTTATAGCGCTAAGCGGCTAGTTAAGCAAAGTATTTTTTTATTATTATTAGAGCTTTACAGCACTTCAACGTCAATGTTACATTTAACAGCTCTGTAATTGGTTGTGTGGAAACACCAACACCGGAAATTCCATATTTACTCAGCTGGTTTTCATTTTAAACGATTGTGAATTCACGATACTATCATTACCTACAACTTGGTGTCCTTGTTGCAGTCAAATAAAAGTTAATGATATCAGTATGAGTATGTAACTATGTATTTACTGTATATTTTTCCATTCCTTTTTTGTTTTTTTCTTTTTACTGCAGTGCGTAAGTTCTGTGCGTTGCATATTGGATTTCCCCGCCAATGGTTTTATTGTCTTGTTTCATTTACGCATGAATAAGCAAAACTTACATCATTTAGGCGGGTTTGAGGAAAACTCAATTTAGGGAGGGCAATATATTCGAAATTGAATTTTGAGATATGTGGTGTATCATACACAGTAATTGTATATATGTATAGTAAATATACCCAAAAAGGTCGTGAATAACCAATGCAGTATGACATGGAGCATTATCGAGATGAAGGAACCAAGAGTGATTTGTTCATAATTCTGGCCGAATAGCTAGAAGTAACTCATAGTGCACTATACCACGATAACTACATAACCTTGCTTTTTTGTCACAGGTAGATTTCTTTACTTTTATAATATTTTTCCTTATTTTCATATGAAAATTTGAATGAAGAACGTGCGCCATAAAAGCGAGTAGAAAAATTGCTTACAGAAGACAGCTATTATACTTAGAGGTCAGTGAGTATTTCGAAAGGAGAGCTCATTTTATGTTCAATTTCGCCGTTGATATATTATTTTGATCGATATTATCGTCACAAAGTGCATTATACTAACACCGGAGCAAAAAAAAATGTAAGCCCTGAACAAGTTATATCAAGTTTTTCCGAAATTTGTAACACCCCGGAAAGGGCGGGAATCAGCGCGACGAACTGAGTCAATTCTGTCATATCCTTCTCTCTGTCTACCTGTCTGTCTGTATATACGCGAAAATATCAGTTTTTGAGATATCGATCTGAAATTCTTCATCACCAGTTCATTTCATCTCAAAAGCCTGCTCATTTGTAATAATCGCCGATGTCGGAACAAACTGAATGAACCTTGTATGGACAAAACTAATTTATACCACGCGATATTTTTACGAAATTTAGTGTAGATTATTGTCCTAAGCCATAGTACAATTTGTGGTAAATTGTTTAAATCGGACACTTATATCATTAATTACATTAATCGACAAGAATCCAATTGTATGGCAAACAAGATATCTTCACGAAATTTGGCATGGATTATTGACCAAAGCAACCGTTCAATCTCTGAAGAAATTCTTGAGATCCGAACACTATAGTATAGCATATAGCTGCTTTACAAACTGACAGGTCGAAATGAAGTCTTGTATGGAATTTTTAGTATTTGTGAAGGTTATAATAGCTTCGGAGCAAGCGAAGTTATCGCATTTACTTGTATTCTTCTTCTATTTTGTCAGAGAAAGTTAATTGAATTGCACTTCCCACCATATTTTAACAAAAACCACATATAATCCAGCGCAGTATATTAAACAAAAATTAATTAAGATCAAAAGTTCAACACAAATAACGGTATATGAAATTACAAATGGCTGTGTTTGCGAAGACACATTAAATTAATTAAAAACATAAAACTAACAAATGAAACGAGCATACAATGCCATAAATCAACTTAAGCCGACAAGAGTACAACAACAAAAACAAGTAATTGTACTCATGTACATACAAGTGCATACACTAACACATGTACATATATATGTAGGTAAGTAGTACTTGTTCTTCAAGTGATTTTTGTAGCGGCATACATTGCCTACCCGGCGTATGAGCGATGTCAATAACATGCTCGTATGTACCTAATTTTGTACAGAGTGTACTTCGGCATAAAATATATACTCGTATATCATATATATCGACATATACACTTACATATGTATAGTATGTATTAGAAGCAAGGCGAGTGCATTGGCGCAAGAAATAAGAAGGTAGCGCTGGAAGGTAATAGCGGCGACCTTGATACGCTGCATGTATTTGCTGTTTATTTGTTATTACCTTTTAAATTTGTTGTTGCTGTTGCTGTTGCTTTTTTTCTTAGTAAAAACAAATGCTTCGATTATTATAGTTGTAGGTTTTCAGTGTTTCTCTTTCCGCTTTTTAAGGTTTTTCTTTTTCTTGACAGCAATTGCAGTTAAGTTTACAACACAAAAGTGAGAACGTAGTACAACAACAATAATGTAAACAGTAGCTCTATTGTCAGCACAAAAAACCACAAATATGTAATACTCATGTGGCGGGTATGAGTAGCATGTGCCCGTTAGTTATTATAACCGCATTTGACGGCGTGAAGCATGAAGGAAACGTGCTAGACAAGTAAGCGAACGCTTGGAATTATTATAAAGTTGCAATCTAGATGAGGGATGTGGAAATAGCTTTACCATAACTTTATAAACTAGTTTAGATATTGGCTATATTTTGAGGCTTTGGAAATTTGTGCAATATTTTTTCTTGCATTCTGTGCTTCCATTATATTATAACCTAAGAGTAAAAACGTAGTTTTCTGGGTTTTGGACGAAGACAATTTTTTTCGAGTGACTTAAAAGTGAAAAAGGTAATTTCTCCGTGTTTTGAAGTTAGCCTCCAAATTGAAATATTGGTCTTTGAAGTGTGAAATTTGGCTTATTGGAAAATGTAATTAATAATAGTAAGTAGTTACAAAAAAAGAATATCGACATCACCTATCTTTTCCTTTTATTTCGATAGTTTATAATATTTTTCGGTAAAAAAGTGTATATTTTCTTGGGCTTATTGACTAACTGCTTCAAGATTTTGATACTAAAGTACAAAGGTTTTCACAAAACTCAGAAAGTTCAGCCGAGACACATACCTCTTACGGATTCCGCATAATATCTTCACTATTAAATTTAGCGGAGACACACACATCTTTCGGAATTAGAATATATTCACTAGTGAGAAAAATGCCCTCGAGAACAATAATAATTAAACTATATCTTAACTTAGCCCACAATTTTTAATTTAAATGTAAAAGCAACTTTTATTTAGATAATTTATTTCAATTTCTTTGACATGTCAAAAAAGATAGAAGCAAAAATATAACTTTGTATCATATGTATATTAAAATAATTTGATAAAACGCTTAAAATGCAGTATTAAAATCGGGCTTCCATATCTAATACTTTCCTAGAAAGATCAAATTGAATCTTATTGGCTTTCTGAGAGAAAAATCAGAGCTTTAGTTAGCTGTAAAAATACATTATAAGGCCATTATATTAATTTCCGAATGAAATTTTCGACCAAACAGTCATGAAGCTTATAAGAAGAACGGTCGAATTATTTTAGAGAAAAAACGATATGTTGATTAGTTTTTTATTCTGTCATATGGCAAGGCGTTAACTTATAACGTACCTAACCAAACTGGTTGATATCTTCATAATAAAATACCTTGACCCGATGAAATCGGTGTCAATTCCAGTATCGTAGAATTGGCAATTTTGGAAATCGTTTTAAGTTCCGATTTCTGCCTTCAATGGTACTCTATTTTGAGGTTGAGTTAACTCGATGCATGTGAATGGGTTCGCATGAAAATAATACTAGTTTCTCTCTACAGCCAAATATAGACAAAATCAAATAAATCTGATGATAGAACTTGAATTGTAAACATTTTTAACCAAGAAAAAAAAATATTATAAAAAATATTAAATAAAGTGGAAGAGACCAACGTAATAGGAACCCAATTTTATAAGTAATGACTTCTTGCTGCAACCAGTAATTCGGTAGCACCGATTGCAGTCGGCAATTCTGCAAGAAGTCGCAATAACCGCCAACATAATAATTGGAGACCAATATTGCTGCATGAACAACAAGAGTCAAATCCAGCGCTGAACAATGTACATACATACATACATAGTACGCTTGCAAAAATATAAAAATAATCACAATCAGAAATAAACGCAGAACATTTTCGCTATTAGAAACGTATATACTATATGTATACATATGTTTGTCTGCATAAGTAAATTGTCGGGTTCATTTAATGCTCCAATGAGATTTTGGCGCGCGCTCAGCCATGCATTTCAAAACAATCTTATGTATGTATGTTTGTGTACAGTATAAAAGTACATATGTATATAGAATCACTTAACATTTATTGCAAAGAGAACAAACACTTCTTCCGAAAATACTGCTATTATGGTGGCAATGCCGGTATGCATTGGCTGGGTACTGTATGTAAATACTGTGTAATTATTTTGTCATGACTTTTCGTTGATTGTGTCATTGTCAAAATATATTCTTACATATTTAGTAGTTAGTCACAATTTAAGT
Organism: Bactrocera dorsalis; assembly: GCF_023373825.1. Lineage (NCBI taxonomy): Eukaryota > Metazoa > Arthropoda > Insecta > Diptera > Tephritidae > Bactrocera > Bactrocera dorsalis. The sequence goes on along the minus strand of NC_064304.1, from coordinate 24,194,576 downwards.
AATCACATTATTGTATAGGACTCTCTTAGTTTTCATAACAACTGTATATATGTATGTATATTCGCTATAAAGAAATCTTTTGACATTTGACTGATGTTGATTTAATGATGTCAATGAATGACATTTGATCTGTCATCGAATGTCATCTGGCCTTAATGTTTACTAATTATTCATGTAATCAGTTCGAATTGTAACGAATATTATATAAATATATTTTAATAAATGATAAGTACTTTAGAAGTGTGAAATATCTTAACATATCTGTAAGAATTCATAATGAAAATTCTGACAGCGAAAGGCAATACTTTTAGTATACATATTATCCACAATACCCACATTGAAATTGACCGAATTCAATCAATTTTTTATATGTGAGATAAAGCATGATTAGTTATACATATCACTATACTGAGTGAAGGAAGGTTAATTGGAGAAATGGTTGTTATAATATTCGGTATATGAGTGCTAAGGAAAGATTTCGAATATTTTCGAAAAAAAAGTTGTCATATATCAGTGGTAAAATTTTTGACGAGTTTACTTTCAATAATTTTTCTATTGATTTAGTTCTGCTGGATTATTCTATTAGTTTTTCTTGATTTGTTATACTTATGTATGTGAAGTGGTCGTGGTTGTGGTCCAAATTGATTGATTTTCTGACTAAGCCTGCAATGCATGGAATTGAAAGTGTATGCGATCCTATCCGGGAAACATATTCCCGTTTTTGGTCTAATTAAAAGAGAGTTCATATTATTTCTGGGGAGTTTTAAAAAACAGTTTTTGAAGAGAGGACATGGTTATGTTCAGTTTTCTCTAGTGTTGTAGCCATCAGTACAAACTAGTACCGATAATTAGTACCCAGTTTGGTAGAGGTAGGCAAAAGAATTTATGGTAATTGGCATCATATTTTACTTCTGTTTAAATTAGAAACAAAGTCCAGAACCTTTGCAGTATAGTATGTAAATAATGGCGTTATAACAAAGATTGTAGCGATTAGAACTAGAAATATTTACGATTTGATATTATGGTGGTCAAAAACAAAATTGTTTTGAAAAATATTAAATATTAATAAACTATAAAAATATTGTTAAAAAAACAAAAACAAAAACGTTTTAGAAAGAGTTGCCACCTGTTTAAAAATTTAATATTAATAAAAATTTAAAGTTAAGCGCAGTTCAAGAATATTCATAGTGAAACACATTTTTGAAAGGAGGTACCATGTATTTTAGATAAGTAATTTTAGAAAGAGTTGCCAGCTGTTTAAAAACTTGAAGTCACTAAAAATTTTAAAATAAGCGCAGTTTAAAAATATTTACAGTGAAACATTTATTTGCAAGGGTGTTGCCACCTTTTTAATTTTGTTACTTAATTAAATATAATAATATCCATATACAGCGATATTTCGAGAGTAAGTCATATAACTTTATTTAAATTTTTAATTTATCCTATAGATGTATAGACGTTATTAATTGTTAAGAGAGCATTTAGTGTCCAGTACAGAATTACAAATTTATTGAAATTATTTTTAAATTGTACTGTTTCTTGGTAAATATGCAATATTCTATATTGTAAGTATTTATGTATATATAATTTATTTTTTCTTTTAGTTCATCTTTACACACTGATAAATGTGCAGAATCGTAAAACTCTCTATAAAATATGTACATACTTCTCTCTTTCTGAAATCAATGACATCAAATGGAGAGTTGGGCTTAGTGCCATTACAAAAAATTAAATATAATGAAATGCAAATTGTTTTAGCGTTTGCTTTGATTGTTTCACTTTTTTTTGTTTATAAAAGTATTATGATATTGAGCTTCATATAAAGCTCTACAGCAATTTACCCACTGCATGAATGTATTCATATTTAAATTAAGCAAATAATTATATATTAAATTAATATTTGCTTGAACTTGCGCGAAGCATTTGAAAATACCTGTTTAAGTTGACAAAAAGAGAAAACAAGAGATATGTGAAATGGGAGATGATCGCACAAAAGCCAAATTGGCTGTTTAAGTGCAGCAAAGGCGGCAATGGACAACGAAGACAATAAAGAAATTGAAAAAACAAATTCAACGCCTGAAATGCTGTTAGTCGCCTTACGTTAAACAGAAATTCATATTAATCTTTTATTTTGAGTTGCTAACAGCGCGTCGCACTCTCCCTTTTCTGCGCTGATCGCTTTCTATGAGCTTGGGTTTAAGTCTACGTTTGTTTGGTTGCATGTTTTAAGCCGCATTTCGCCATACATTAACCTTGAAAGTTGACGACGAAAACAAACATGAGCTAATCGCATTGCAGTCGGCGTTTTTTTATTTATCACAAAGCGCTTGAAAACTAAAAACTTTAAAATATGGAAATTAGATTTTTGTTGGATCCTGCTTTTAACTGTTGCGCGTGCCAGTTAGTAAAGGGTGATTTTTTAAGAGCTTGATAACTTTTTTTTTTTAAAAAAAAACGCATAAAATTTGCAAAATCTCATCGGTTCTTTATTTGAAACGTTAGATTGGTTTCATGACATTTACTTTTTGAAGATAATTTCATTTAAATGTTGACCGCGGCTGCGTCTTAGGTGGTCCATTCGGAAAGTCCAATTTTGGGCAACTTTTTCGAGCATTTCGGCCGGAAATAGCCCGAATTTCTTCGGAAATGTTGTCTTCCAAAGCTGGAATAGTTGCTGGCTTATTTCTGTAGACTTTAGACTTGACGTAAGCCCCACAAAAATAGTCTAAAGGCGTTAAATCGCATGATCTTGGTGGCCAACTTACGGGTCCCATTTCTTGAGATGAATTGTTGTCCGAAGTTTTCCCTCAAAATGGCCATAGAATCGCGAGCTGTGTGGCATGTAGCGCCATCTTGTTGAAACCACATGTCAACCAAGTTCAGTTCTTCCATTTTTGGCAACAAAAAGTTTGTTAGCATCGAACGATAGCGATCGCCATTTCACCGTAACGTTGCGTCCAACAGCATCTTTGAAAAAATACGGTCCAATGATTCCACCAGCGTACAAACCACACCAAACAGTGCATTTTTCGGGATGCATGGGCAGTTCTTGAACGGCTTCTGGTTGCTCTTCACCCCAAATGCGGCAATTTTGCTTATTTACATAGCCATTCAACCAGAAATGCGCCTCATCACTGAACAAAAATTTGTCGATAAAAAAGCGGATTTTCTGCCAACTGATTTTTGGTAATAAAAATTCAATGATTTGCAAGCGTTGCTCGTTAGTAAGTCTATTCATGATGAAATGTCAAAGCATACTGAGCATCTTTCTCTTTGACACCCTGTCTGAAATCCCACGTGATCTGTCAAATACTAATGCATGAAAATCCTAACCTCAAAAAAATCACCCGTTATATTTATCTCCTTAAGGAATGCAAAACTACTGAAATGTAGTGAATTATAATTATAATTTTAAGCAGTTGAATGCGCAACATTCTACTTTTCTTCGCTTGTTAGGTACTATACAAAAAATAGAAAAATTTTGTTCAGAGCTTCTCGTAAATTTATCGGAAGTTTAAGGCTGATCGTAGTTAAGCTATAAATTACGAAATATATGCATTGTATTTTCCTTGGTCATAAAGAAAATTTTGTTCAAAACATATCTCTGCACTATCTTCTTCTCTCCAAAATATTTTTTTATATAACTCATGTCAGTAACACGTTATTTTTGAAAAAAAATATTGTTTATTATGTATTATACAATAAACTATCAATATATATATCAACCCATCATTTGCAAACAATAGTATAACTGTTTACTATTCATATAAGAAAATAGACGCATCACTCACCCGTTTTGACATTGGCCCATCTGAGTAATCCACGGGTTGACATTTCAAATTGTAGTTGTTCAGCCAGCCAGCCATCAGGTGCTATAAAAATATAAATATGTTTTACAAATTTAATTTTTGCGTGGATATACTCGTTATTTATTTAATTTCAATTGTATAAATTTTAAAATATTAGAGGGTTGCGACTCACATAAAAAATATGGTTTAAAAATTTGCTTTTCAATTTTAAATTCCAATTTTTGTGAAATGAAAATTTAATTTTCAATATAAAATGTTTCTGTTCAAAATTTGAAAATTTTTTCTTAATTTTTAATTATAAATATACATTATTTTCATTCTGTACGGAGTTATCCTGCCAACGCGGGCGCATATTTTTTCCGATGAGTCACCGGAAATGACGTCGCTATTGTCGAGCTTAAAATATTTTTTCCAAAAATTTCAGAATTTCTTTGTTAATAATGTATGTTTGTAAAAATAAAAAATTCTAACAAAGTATTTAATTTTTTTCATGAGAAAACAATTTTTGAAAAAAAGCTCATTATAAAATTTATGGTAGCTTAAATTGCATTACTAGTTAAAGTCAAGTTATATTTTTCCATTGATTTGAATTTATTTTCCTTTATAACTTTTTTCCGTTTTGAAGTGCTCTAGTGCTCTAAACTTCATAGAAGAATTTTCCACAAACAATGCTTTAGTCATTACTTCACTTGAGCGAAGAACTTTTGCCAATAGTAGCATATGGATAGACTTATCCCAATTAGAATTTGAATATAATTTTAAATAACACACTCATCCGACATATTCTCTAGATTTACTTATTACCAGCAATATTTGTTTAATCAATAATAATAATCTTACTATTTATTTACCACACTTATCTCTACATATTATACAATTTTTTATGCCTCCATTGTGTAGCATATCAAATAGACATACATAAATATTATTAAATCAATTTTTTTCGTTTGCTTAATGGCTCACACTCACCTCGTAGAACATGTACGCGCTTAACGCCACCTGAAAGGCATTGTAGATGACTAATGTACGCCGCAGTTGGAAGGGTTTTCTGTCGCGCATGAATGTTGGTCCGATCAAGAGGACCCAAGACAGGTATATGGCAACCAAACCGAATGTGTAAAGGGGATGCTCCATTAGGGGGAAACGTGTAGCGCGGGGATCTGAAAGAGTGAAATACAAATTTACAATAAATACAAGTTTTACAATAGTACAACTACGAGTATAATCGCGTAAGCAGTGACTTCGTCAATCAAGAAGTAGAAGAAAACCGAAATGAGTGCATATTTACGAAAGCAAATCCAAATAAGTTTTCGTTTACGTTTTATTTTTATTATTTATTTCGTAATTAAAAATTCTAGGTAAGAATATATAGAAAAGAATATCTAGTAAGTGGTGAATGAGATAAATTCGAAGAGTTTGTAAAAAAAAACTAAAGAAACTCTATTTTGCACGTTTCAAAAAAATTCAATAACTAAAACTATTTCAATATTGTGTCCATAGAGCCTTATTAAAAATGACTTATTTTAAGCGGTCTTGCATGTTTTCTAATAAAATTTCAATAATGTCTTTCGGAATTGCACATATTTATTGAAGCTTCTTCATATTGGCTTAGCTGTCTTTTCATTACGTTGGTACTTTTTTTCACAATAATTTCTCAATAAAATTGGGAAGATTGGCTTGTAGATTTTGAAGATAGTCCTTTTCGTATGATAATATCTACTGAATGTGGCCCTCTGTCTTTTGCCACCAATGTTTAATATTTCCCCACCATGTTTAACAGTTTGCTTTACATGGTGTCTGCGTGTACGCCAGCAATATTGCTTTCTAACTGACTGAAAATGGTTAAATTTGAACTCATCAGACCAAACAACCCATTTTCAAGGATCACACTTGAAATGCAATATATCCGATCGATCTCATTCCCATCTTCTGAATATTTTAAGTAATTTTTTTTCTTATAAACTTTTTCATAACTGAATTGAAAAAGTCATTTAAAATTGCAATGAAAAATAATGTTAAAAAGTTAAAAAAGAACAATTATATGGAGTTGCCACCTATTTCAAAGATTGAAATGGCCAACTATTTCAAAATTGTAAGTCAATAAAATATTTTAAAATATAAGAAGTTTGAGAATATTCACAGAGAAATATATACAGGGTTGCCAATTTTTAAATTTATTTGTTTCTAAAAATTTATTTATTTAATTTTTTTTTTGTTATTATTTTCATTGAAAACATACAATTTCTTACAAAATCTATGAAATGAGATATTTTTTCCAATAAATGGAAAAGATATATGAATTTTTCTATTTTATAATAAGAAAGAAATAGAAAACTAACTAATTGGTTACAATTCCAGTGCCCATACTTGGAGAGATTTTCTTAGAGGTGTCTAAGAACCTATTATATTGCGCAGAGCACCAAGCCACAAAAATTGATTTTTGCTCACCCTAATATATATACATAACTAATTATCCATAAAAAAAAATGGAAAATTAATTTAGTCTTCATAAGGCTTCTTACTTTTTTTACGCCAAATTCGGCGAAATATCCGGCCACTGACATCGGACTATATTTTCGTTTAAAAACATTTTTTAAATAAACTGTTGTGACCCCTTAGCCTTGCTGTGCTTACACATTTCAAATATTTTACTAAATGCTAAGGGATACTATTATATATAAATTAAGTGTAATAGTAGTTTTGTAATGGCTTCTGAAAAGCTGGCCTTACAGCGCATGCAATCAGAATTAAATAACATCTAATAAGCTATTATTTATTTTATATACTTAATTGCCGTTGTGATTATGTAATCGTGTGTGGACGCGTTTATTTAATTAAGAATATAATTCCACGTTTTATAGTCTCACTTTAACACACTCATGAATAAATCTATGCATATATATACATACATATATTAGGGTGGATTATACTTGTATGAATTTTTTCAACTCTTACCCCCTCAAATGTTAGTGATTGAGGCCCTGTAGCTTAACTCTACGGGGTCGGTATTTTTTTTTAGGGTCCCATACATTTAAGATAGGAATTTTCGTTTTTTCATTCAAACTAAAATTTCACCAACTAATTTTCATTTCTCAGAAATATTCCTCACATATTCATAAAGTTGGCTTTTCAAACTTCCAATATTCTCTCGACAAAATTATTATTCTCAGAAACTTTTTTTATTTTTATTGAAAAAATTTCAAATCTCAAATTACTATATTTAATCGCCTAATTAAGATAATCAAACTTTGTCGCAGAAATTTTTAAACTTTGAAAAGTGATCTTTCTGAATATGTGAATGTGTGATTCTAAAGTTTAGTTTATTATAGAAAATTTAAAATTCCGATAAAATTAAATTGAAAATTAATTTTGATTTGTACGGTAAATTTAACACAAAATAGCTTATATAGCATACAGTCACATATAATACAAAATAACGTTACATCACTTTTCATAAGTTCACTGGTGAGGAGAAAACAATATAATAAAAACCAGTCATATTAAAACAAAATTTGGATTTTGGTTATAAAATGGTTATATATTGGTTATATCTGAAAGCGGAAGCTTAAAATTTTACGATATCAATAATATAATATGTTGTACTGAATGGTAAACAATAAAAAACTCAAAAACCCAAATAAAATTCCAGCTGATTGAAAGTTTGAATAAGTTCCTGTACAAAAATTATTCAATGAGACTTCCTATATTTTTAGTTCCGCTCTAATAAACACAAGCATTTCTTGTTTTGTTCAGCCAAATGACAACTGACGTTTACTTAATAATATAAACAGCCATTTATTAAATAAGACAGAAGTCATGACCCTTAACTAGTTAGCCATTAACTTGTTTGCGTAAAGCAAATTAAAAAGCAAATAAATATAAAATAATTTATTTTAATTGAATATAATTCATTTTAGTCCGTTGTGGGTAAGCTGGACTGGCAGTGTAACTAGACTGTTGATCATAGGAGTCAAAAATCTACAAACGAAAAGCACTTAAAACATTTCAATTTAGTATCTAGAAAAGGTTTTTGTTTTCACTTTATGAACTGTCTTGCTTCCACATACCATTTCGATCAAGTTTTCTAAACTAAAGTAAAGGTAAGAGGTAAAAGTGGAAAACTGTAACCTTTTTCTGTTCTCGCTTCGGCAAACGCGCCAGTCCATTGCCTCAATGTATAAAAGTCCGGATCAAATATAATTTTGAATGTATGTAAATGAATAGCGTGGCGACATGCCCGTCTGTCTGTATATATGTACGTGAACTACTCCCTCAGTTTTTAAGATGTAGATCTTAAATTTTTCACAACATCTTTTCCAATCAATAAACTATTTATTTGTCAAAACCGGACAAGTAGCTAGGTAGCATTGGTGGCGAAAATGCATTATGTAGGTGCAAGATTTGGTTGAAAAGGTTTTTTTTGTATAAACAGAAGAAATATGTGCTGCTTCGTTATTTATTGAAATGTTTTTTTGGTAAATACAATTTAGAATGTGAAAATAAAACACGTCAAACCTAAAAACATGCCTACTACATACGAGAGACCAGTGAAAGAGTTGGATTCAAGAAGTCTGCCGTCGAGAATTTTTTGAAAAGTTTCAAAGCAGTGGGTCTCTAAGTAGAAAATCAGGCTCAGGAGCAGCAAGGAAAACATCTTCTAGGGAGGATGGACAAAACCGCTGAGGACATCGGAACGAATCTCATAAAATACCTTGCTTTTTTATTTGACGACATATCTTTATGAAATTTGCCATGGATTATGGCCGCAAGCATTCATGGAATCTCCACAGTAATAGTTTATATCGGACCACTATAGCACATACCTGCTATAAAAACTGATCGATGATAATTAAGATACATATTTTCATATCTTTCTTTCTTTATTATAATAATATGCCTATTAAACAATAATTGATTACTATTATTAAAATAAAATAACAATAAATATATGTCGTTGGCTACTAACTAATTACATAGATTAATGCGTTAATAGTAAAGACTTGTTAAAGGCTTAAGTTTTTCTGTGTTTATTGTAATTGTTTATTATTTTTTTATTGTAAATATGTTCTTGTTGTACAGCTGCGCGCATATTAATTTTTTTCCAAAAAATGTATTTGTCACACTATTCTATGCTTGGAATTTGTTTTTATTCTCTTCAACTGCATAATGAATGCAAAAAATGTTCACACTTTTTTAGATACAAATCTCAATAGCTACCAGCACTATTATTTCCATAAATTAATGTCTTCAACGATTGTTCTTTTATTAAGACATCGCTTGCTACTCGACATTTGAACAATTAATTGCTTAGACGTGCTACATGAAAATAGTTGCAAAGCATTTAATAAGATCTAAGAGTTACAGTAAGGCAGATAATGCGCCACAGTAGCCACATATACACAGAATCATTTAAACGAACTGTTTTGCTTTATTAAACGATTGTGTAGTTCAGCATTCTTTCACGATTACGGCAAATGCAAACAAACAAAGTTATCAATTTATATTTTATATCTATATATATATATACATATGTAAATACTGGCGTGGGCAGCTGCCTTTGTACATAGTAGCCGCTTGTGTATTTCGTGACATTTTTGAGCCTGTATACTTATACATTTGTATTATTTGTATATATAAATAGACTGTTGTTGAAAAGTAGCAAGAATAAAAGCTGCTGTTACAACGTTATTGTTGTTGTATGTGTTAATAAATCTATGTGTTGCGATTACAGCTGCAACTAACTAACATTATTGGCTGTTAAGCATAATTTTAATGTCTTCAGTGCCAGCAGGGTCACAGGCCATTGTTTAAGTACGCACATAACATTATGTTAACGCTCATTACATTGAGGGACATTTTCAAAGTAGAGGGTGAACAACAATTGCTTGATTATTGCCGTCATTTACGATGAGCTTCTGAGTAAATAATTTACTATGAATATCATATTTTATTATAGACATTAGAAATCGTTTACACTATTAACGCCACATTAATGCACGCAGCGTCTCTCTTGCATACATTTCAATGTTAATATGCGTTAACAGCGGAAGGTTTGTGTCTTAAGTCTTTTGCGCTGGTGAGCATGCAGCCAGAACAATGTTAAATGTAAAGTTTTTTTGGCAATTTTTATACCTTTCCGTGCAGCCAAAATTTATGTTTTTTTCTTTTTTTTGTAATTTTGCATTTAAGTTTGCAAATTTTTATTTTAAAAATTATTTGCGTTTTTGCCATATTTATCAAACGCCGTTAACCTTTTCAGCAACAGTGCATAAAGGGACACAAGGCATGTGTTTACATACATAAATAAATACATTTTTATGAAACTGAAGTACACGCAAAGCCGAAATAAAAGGTTAAATAGCAGTAAAAGTTATAAACATGCGCATATATACAAATCTACAAGGTGGCTGCATGCTCAGATGCCCACCAACATTGAGTAGCTGGCAGTGGTGGGAGGCAAATAAGCAAGCGGACGGGGGAAATAAGTTTAATAGAAATAAAATTAAAAACTACGCACAGTTGAAGGTGTATTTATGTCTGTGTATACACATTCCTATATCATAACAGAGCAATAAAAGCAGCGTAGAAGGAAATTGACAATTATTAGTCTTTTTTTTGATAGTTTAGCTGACATTTAATTGCGGTAATAATTGTCGCAGATAAAAGAAGCAAGTGTCCACAGCAAAGGTACGGCATTGTCAAGGCCGCCGATGATTGTGTGCTCATGTAAATGTATTTAGGTTTCTTACGCGCTTATGTATGCCGGCATTACAATGGTAAGTATATACGCGCACACTTTTAGGCGAGGCAAAGGGCGTGATGCATACTATAAGTGGCTATAAAGTATTGTTTTCAAGTTCAACGCTGCTTCAATGACGTTTTTGTTTATTTTTGTTTTGTGCTTCGTGAAAGCAGGTTACTACTGCAGCTTGGCACTTTGAAAATTGAAGTTGAATTATGTTTTTTAAGAGAATGTTGGAAAATGTTAGAAAATGCTATTTTAAATTTTTCAGTGAAGTATGCTATGTGAAAGAGCAAAAAATCCGTAGAACAGCACAGGCATAAATGCATGAATTGCATAATTTTGTAACACACTTTTAGCTAATTTTTTCATAAAAATTGGAATATGTCAAAATTGCTTTGCTCGCCTGAAAATACACTTTTGCTCAAGCGCAAATAGAATTGCAACGAAAATTGTTCAATTTGTGTAATATCTCAAGACTGATAATTTTTGTATTAAAAAAAATCAAAAAAATTGTAAAAATAATAAAATTTACATTTAAAGTCATTTTTTAATTTGTAATTAATTTTAAATAATTAATTATAAATTATAAAAAAAAATTAAATTTAATAAAAACTAAAATTAGTTAATAATTTCGCAAATTTGGGATGAAAGATTGAATAAAGTGAATTCCAAAAATCAGTTTAAAAATTAAAAACAAAACTTTTAATCATAAATATTGTTCTGAAAAATACAAAAACATGAATCTCCAGTATATAATTACAAAATTATTAAATTAGAAACATAAATTGTTTCATAGTTTAAACTTTTTCGTGTGTGTTTATTTCGTGTTCTAGCACTTTGATTATCTTTTGGAAAATAAAGCCTATTTATTGTATATTTACGTTTAATTACTTTCAATTACAGTGAATTACATATACATATATAGCTTTCCATTTATCCCTTTCATGCAAAAAACTTTTTATTTGTTATTTGCAAAAATTTGGATTTAAAACTGAAAATATAATCAAAACTCAGCAACGGAATTAAAAATTTAATTAAAAAAAAAATTAATAATTAATTAAAATTAAAATTAAAATTTTGGGATTGAAAAATAATTTTTTTATAATTAATTAATGATGATTAATTATTAAAACTAATAATTGGAAATTAAAAATTAATTGCTAACTTTAAAATAATTAACAATATAATAATAAGCCAATTAATTATTAATTAATTATTAAAATTAAAAATTAAAAAGTAATTATTAAAATTACTTCATTATTATCAAAATTTAATTAAATTAAAATTAACAACTAATTCAAAAATTTATTATTTAAAATTAATAAATAAAAAATTATGTTTCAATTTATATTATCTCTGCAGTTTTGGATTTGTGCTGCGGCGAATCGGGACCAAATGTGTATAATTTCTAGTCAGGAAAGCTATAAGAAGCAGTAATCTCAGAAAACATCGCGAGAATTCATAAAATTTGGTTGAGAAAGCTTTGCGAGCAAAGGCTCACGTTTATGAACATCGTTCAAATATATATAGCGTTTCAGAGGAAAGTCTGACACTGACAATAGATATGAATGTTTTTGCTGCCAATTTTTGACAATGGAGGGGGGATGGAGCATAGATACACACCTGAGACCTACCAGCTGTCTGCCGAATGGTTGTTAGCTGGTGAAAGTCGACAGTCTTCAGGCAGTGCTTTGGTACTGCATTTAAAAATTCCATGCAATGCTTATTAAATAAGCGCTTTGTAAGATTTTCACTTGAGTTGTTATTATTGGAATCATTGACACTGTTCTTGTTAAATATGTAAGTTTTTATTATATTTGTATAAACGAGTATTGCTAACTTTGAAGAGACTACTCACTTATTGTTATAATTGTTGTTGGTTTAACGAGAATGCAAAAAAAAATTAATTTTTTGAAAATTCTGACTACCCGTAACCCCTTAAAAGCGCTTTTTTGTGGAAATTTCTTTGAAATAGCTAACATTATATACAGAGTTACAGAGCTAAATACATTTTTTTTACAAAAATAAAAATCACCTCTTGCACAGTACAAAATCAAAACTAAAAAGTTGACTTTTATATTTACAGTACAAAAATACAAAATAGCTTTACACTCTCAAAAAAATTGTTTGAAATAGAAATAATAGCCATATTTGCAATTCATCACCATTAGCCTGTGAAATATTAGATTAACTACATTCAAACATTTTAGTTGCCTTCTTAACCCTTTGCGCGCGTCACTGACCCTCGCGAGCAACACGAGCAAAGCTTACTTAGACGTGCGAGCATCTAAGTGCGCCGTAATGCTTCTTAATTGCAGTTCTATGTCAACGCAACTCATTTATGAACTTTGTTTTAACGTCACAAATGCTTTGTGTTGTTGCCATTTTCGCAGTAAATTCTCTTTTTAGCCGGCATAGTGTAGTATAGCATACTTATAATTGACGTTTACAACACAATTTGCAAAGAAATGAACACATACAGCTAAATAATTTGTGGCATCTTGCAAAAAATATGCGTTTTAGTCAAGCGATTTTTTGTTGCGGCCATTCATGCATTTGTTGCGCCTTTCAACCGCCACACATTTGTTTATGTGCACGCATTACTCAACTCATTACACGTATCGGCTCGTAAGACTTTTTTGTCTGTATTGTGGTGTTTAAGCTTTCCACTACAACTACATTAGCAATGCACAGTTTTATGCTTTGTGGAAATTATCTGCATTTCGCGTAGCCTACGGACTCGTTTAGAGGGGATTTTTCGCACTTCTTAACAATTAATTGCGCGATTTGTTGTTGCACATACTTTAAGTACAATTATTAAGTATAAACAAGCTTATATTAGGAAGCATACATTTAATTGATTTATTTTGCATGGAATGTTTAGAAGCTAACTCCATGTAGAACGAAATAATTGTTTGAAAATTAACGGGCTAAAGTTCTTACTTATATAATTATTTTCTACGAACTAATGGAACAATTTTGAATAATTGGTAAACAACAAAAGCTTTAGTGAGAGTGTGACGATATTACTCGATTGTTATAGCTGCACTTTATATACTATATATAAAGAAAATTAATTGAAAAAAAAAAATTGTTTCGAATTAGTCAATATTATAATATTATATAAAATACGATATTATAAGCCTCGAAAAATATATTTAATCAAAAAGGCGAAATTTTAAACACAAGCAAACACATTTTTTTACATATTAACGAGTATAGCGAACTTTTTGCCTGAAAAAGTGTTTTTGCTGAGAATTCTTCTTCATTATCTTAAAATCAAAAAACTTAACATTTAGCTGAGCGAACGTGCCAAAAATAGTTAGTAGTGGATTTGATTTGAAAGAGGAAGAACATTTTGGGCTACCAAAAAATTTGAAGAACGTTAATTTGAGAAACTGCAACCATTACGCGATAAAAATTGTTGTCAAACACAGGAAGAGCTCGCAGAATCTTTAAGAGTCATTCAAGTAGCCATTTTGAAACGCTTTCATCTGATTTGAAGCTAATAGGTCCTGAAAAACAATTTGGAATATCGGTGCTTAAAACCTACACCGTAATTGATCCAGAAGTCGTTTTTACATCGTGTTGTGAATAGTGATGAAAACTGGAACGATTACGGCCCTAAAACTCATATGAGAATCAGTCTCAACCCTTCATAACGCCAACTATGAATAAAGAGAATAAAGGGCATTCAAATTTGATAAGAATAGAAAAACGTACTGTATAATGAACTTCTAAAACCAAATGAAACCTTTAACCGACAACATCGTAAAATTTTGTGTTTATAGAAAAATATCCGGAATTTGTGGCCAGATACGACACCAGATCATGCTAATACACGACTTCATGTTGCAAAACCGCTTTAAAGCTATTTGGAAAACAACGGCTGGGAAGTTTTACCGCACCCGTTCTATAGCACAGACCTTGACCCGCCTGACTATCATTTGTTTCAGTCTATGCAGAACGCTCTCAGTGGAATATTGAACAGAATATAATATTAAAAATTGTCTTGATGCATTCTTGGCCACCAGGCTGTTAAAATGGAATTTTGGAATTCATAAATATCCAGAAAAATAAGAAAATGAAAATGAGAAATGCTTCAGATAGGCAATATTTAGAATATTATTGTAAATATTTTTCTTAGTTAAACGTTAAAATTTTGAAAAAAAAATTTGCACACATACAAGTTGTAAACTCATAATATTTATATATTTTTGGTCGGAGCAGTATTTCGTTTTACTAGGTTTGTTCATATTTGTTCTTCTCTAGAGCATTTTCGGTGTTTTTTATTTTGACATTTCAGTTTTTCAATGATTTCAAAAGTACACTGCTAATTTAATAAAATACTTCAAAAGATCGATAAATAGTAATCAATAAATCTTATAAAATATCGATAAATAGTAATCGATACATTTTTCAAGATATCGACAAATAGTAATCGATACATTTTTCAAAATATCGATAAATAGTAATCGATAAAACCGTCGATGTATTTTGAAGATAAAAGTTATAAATGAAGTACACAAAAATTTTTTCAATTTGTATGACAACATGAATTTCATAGATGCTATTAATGTACGATTAAATACTGCAGGTCTACGAAAATAAACATATTTTTTAGTTTTCAAAAGAAATTTTTTATTTTCTTTGAGAAAAAAATTAATAAAATATTCTTGCAGAATTTTGAAAATTTTTATTTTCTTAAATAACTTGAAATATTTCTCCAGTTAAGTTGCATCTCATAATGAGCTGAACTTCAAGAATTTCGCACAGTTAGAAAATGAAAGTAAGTATTTTTGGGCAACTTTCGTTTTCTTTTTAGTAAACTTTTAAGTGACCTACAAAAGGTCAAAATAAATATTGAAATTTCTTTCCTCCATAAACAACAAGTATCTGCAAAAGCACAACATGCGTTCAACACAATAAAATGAACATATCTCCATAATTTCTTAATCTTTCAGCTCTAAGGTTTAAAATTCACCACTTTGAGGTACAAAAACATTACAAGATACTCGATTTCTTAGTTCCAAACTTTTTTATTTTTATTTCAAGCAATTATTTTAGAAATTTTGCAGAGTATGAATGTAAATATATTAGTCTAATTTGATGTACCAGTAACTTTCAAATTCTTTCAACAATTTTTTTTCCTGAAATTTTCACAACAGCATGTTTTTTTCCTTTTTCATATTTTTCATTAAACATTATGTTGAAGAAAAAGTTGTAATTTATTTTATGAAAGCATCTTTTTCCTCATGCATAACATCTATAGCAACTTATTCGAATTTTTTGCCACCATCTTCTTCACTAAACCTAACAGCCATAACAACTTATTACAATTTTTTGGCATTTATCTGGACAAATGTGTATTATTTACATTAATATGTTTGATAATTTGCATTTTATTTGTCACCAAGGCTAAACTTTTTATCTCTTTATCTCTATCTCTTTGTATGACTGTATAAATTTCCTCTTTCTTTACCTTTAACATTTTATTCACACTTCTTTCTCAGCACAATATTTATCAACCCTTTGCCTTTACGCGTCTAATTACTTGCAAATAACACCCATAATACATTAAAATATTTTGCATTCGCATATTTGAATGTCACCAATACATACCGCCGAAATCTCGCTCGACCAAATGGTAATAGCGTTGTATCAGTCCCGTATAATTCCAATCAACATGGTGCGATTTGAATTCGTCCAATGCTATGGACGCAATCTCAGCGGCCATATCGAAGCGCGAAGTTATGTTGCTGTTCATTTTGACTGTGTTTTTGGTGAATTACTTAACAGACGCTAATATACTGTAACTTAGTTTATTTATTTTTTTGTTGTAAATAGCTTGAGACGAAATTCGACAATAAAACTGCTCACTATATAAGGATATATGTATATGCACTTTTAAGCGATATTTAATTGTATTTTTCGTTCTGCACACTCACACGCACACTAGCAATGCTACGAAATAGTCCATTCTATGCACTTTTTGCGTATAATAATTCAAAAATTATTTTTTTTGCTAATTTATTTAATTTTTATTTCGAGCAAAATAGCACAAAATTTAACTGAAATCGTTTCTGGTGAGCACTAGCATTGGCAAATGGTTAATATTTTGTTACTTAATGATTATAAACTTTTTTAGCACTTTGTCTGCATGGCTGGAAAGCACATTCTATTTAGCATATTCTAAATACTAAATGTTGCGTATACGCCACCACGTTCAATTCACTAAGTTCTAGAATCCAACGAGTATTGCTTTGTATTGTACAATATGTTAGTCGCTTGTAGTCGCTTTTGTTAATATTGTTTCACCAAACCGCACCGTATGAATGTTTATGCTCAACTGACTGCAAAACTTCTCGACAATCACAAGATAAAATAAATGTTTTTTGCCAAACGTGCAAAGACGCTGTCGAATTGCAATACAAAAGCACAAAACGCGCACAGCGACTAGAAGGCAGCGACGCGGCGACGCAGAGAACGCTGCGCTAGGAGCTGACGCACAGCTTAACGATCGCTTATGCGAGCCAATACAACAACAAAGGCCGCAATAATTCGCAAAAACACTGCGGTTGGCTGTCGAAAAGCAGAAAACGAATTAACTTAATACGGAAAGGGAGCGCAGTCGCACACAACGACACCAAAATATCACAAAAGTCGAAAAATCAAAGCCAAAGCAAAGCAGGCAAAGTCAAAAGTCAAACGAAGTTGTTGCCAAAGCAGCTGTGGCGGCAAAATCAGCACCGGTAGTCGGCGATCGCCTTCAATTCGAAAGATAATCAAAGCGACGAAGCAGTCAAGCAGCTCTGCACGAGCAGCGACGCCGGCAGCGCAATAAGCGGCGCAGTCGGGTTTGGTTTTGTAAGCAAAGTTAAGGGTGTTTGTGTTGCTGCTTTTGTTTATGTTTGTGTTTGTATTTGCTTTTGCGATCTTTGGTTGCCGAGGTATCAGGCTTCACCAATACACTCATACTTAGGCGAAAACACTGTTATAACTTTAATTGAGTTCGTGTCCGATCGTTGGGAAGTGAACGCTGTTCGTTGTTTGTCCACTTCTAGCGCTGTTCTTGAGCAGCCAGCTTTTGCTGTTGTTGTGCCGAAAACATACTTCCACTTCTGTATATATATGTGTGTGTGTGTGTGTGTAGAAGCAAGTGGATTTGTACACATTAATTTATTATTGCTGTTATTTGGTCATATTTGTTTGTTACTGCAAAAATACCAAAAATTAAAAATCGTTTCTGCCACAATACAGAAGCAAAGAATAGGGTGACAGGTGGAGGAAAAAGTATCTGGTAATAAATAAAAATGTTTTTATTATTTAAAATGTATGAACTATTAACGAATCCACCAAATAACTATTTTTCACAACGAAACACGAGTTGTAATTGCGAAATGGAGACAAATTTCATAGAATTTTTTAGCTACCTGGTTGTAGGAATTTGTGTGCCACTGAATATGTCTTATGCTTAACATTTTTTTGATCAAATATCTATGTCTATATAGTTCCAAGATAACTATGAAAGTTATTTTTAATATATATGGATGTATTTTCTGACATATCTTGTTAATCCCCGAAAATAAGGATTATATAATAATTAAACCTCCTCAAGCCGGCTTAATATTTTTTTACTTCTTCTTATTTTTTTTTGTCCGGTCAACTCTTAATGAAAGTCAGGAGCTTTTGTATTTCAGTCAATCTATGGCAATACATAACGAAATTTCATACATAATTTTCATATAAAGAATAATATTTGGTAAGTAACTATATTCGTATGCTATTTTTTAATCAAAATTTGAGAGTTTATTTCAAGAAAATGTGCACAATAATAATATATTGTTCAAAATCTTGCCCATTTGAAGGTATAACACTTCTCTAGCAACATTTCTCAATCCGCATAAAGTAATTCGTCTAGTTCCTCATCTTCAAATGTTTTGTCACCTGATATATTTTCCAAGTCAAAATCTCAAATTTTAAATTGTGTAAACCACCTTTTGCACATTCGCCCAGTTAGAGCAAGCTTTCTTCATATTCGTAATAGAGAAGAACTAACCAGACTAAATATAGGGGGAAAAATTATTGTTGTTTGCGTTTGACATGAAGGACAAACACTGAAAAAGTCGCACAAAGATGCACAAGCTTTCCAATGTTTCAATACATACAATGTGCATTCCAAAGCAAACAAGGCTTTTTGAATCTAGTGCCTTCTGGTGGCGCCATCTATATGTCGACTGGTGCGTTAGAATCTGCTATCTTTAACCATTGTCCGGAGAAAATTTCATAGCATTTCATAGATTGGAAGTGAAGTTATTGCGTTAACCACTCCCCGTATTCATCTGAAGCGGCACCGTGCGACTTCTTCCTTTCCGGATTTGGACATAAAAGGAAAGCGTTATGCAGACTGCACTGGCATCCCGCCGGCCATACCGGCCAACGAACTATAATACTCATTCGACATGCTTTTAGACCGTGCAAAAAGCTGTAGGAGACTCTTTAGAATAAAATAAAATGATTATATTAACATTAGTGTCGAAATCACCATTAGCTATAATTTGAAACAAAACGAAGCGAAAAAAACAATGAAAATTAATATCGCTGAATGTTAGGGCACTTTGCAAATGTGCGAAAACCGTTACAACTCGAGATGGAGAAAAATGTTATGGAAAATAGGAAAAAATGTTAACTTCGGCTGCAAAGAAGGTATAATATTCACACATCTGCATTTGTTATAGCATAAAAGGGTATAAAAGAGTCTTAGACTAATTGTGATCGATTAGTTTGGACGACAATTATGTGTAATCTAATTTCAACTATGTATAATTAAATTTCATGAAGACAAAGTGCGTGAGTTGGATCGGTCAGTTGTATGACAGCTATATGCTACAGTAATCCGATCTGAACAATTTCTTGAGGGATTGTAGGGAACTTTTGGATACAAAACTTCTCTAAATTTCTTGAATATACATAAGTAGTAAAATGAAATATACTACTCCAAACCTTTGAAGATATCGCGTCGAGTACAAAATTTTTTCATAAACAACTGAGGGATTAAAATCTGGACGTTAAATCGACGCTGTTTTCCGAAAAAATTTGTCGATTTTGGAATCAAGCTTTTACTTTCTTTAGGACCAAATGTTCTTTCAAAATGGTTTTCATGGGTTTTTCCGATATTCCAACGATGACAGTAAGTTATTTTAATGAACCTTTTGTAAATGTGAAAAACATTATTATTTGGCGTTTTTTCTACTTTTTAGTAAGTATGAGCTAAGTATCATTGTAGGTGTCATTACAGGACATTTACCTCTTAGAACGTATTTACATAAGCTAGCAATGGTAAAGTTGCATCTCTAAGCTCGTTGGGTGCTGAGTATAGCATTTTGCCGATCGAAAACTATCTTCTTTAGTGCATAAGCTTAGCCAATAATTAAGAGCTTTATAGGTGCGGTCAACTTGTAAGGCTCCGCCTACTATATAGTAGAATAATTAATAAATATTTGAACATTGATTTAGGTAAACTTACAATTGGTCAACAGAAACATTTTAAGCGAGCTTCAAACTTGAATTTCTTTTATCGAGTAAACAACAAAAATGATTATAAATATGCGTTCCATAAAAAATTGGTATCTGTCTTTATAAAGCTTTTAATGAAAAGCAAATAATACTTTGATGAAGCTCTAATTTGTAAAAACCACTGCTGCCCTCAATTGGTGCAAACAAATTTCGGTGTACAGATCAAAGAAAAAATATTACAAAAATGCCAATAAACTTAAATGGCCAGAAACTGAAAGAGTTTGCCCTTTCAATTTCCCTTTTAATAACTATGTCTATCACATATCCAATTGTAGTATTTTTGGACTTTAATATCACATATCCAATCGAAGTATTTTTAGATTTTAATAAGTTACTGCTTTTCTTCTTTTTTTTCAATGCTAAATATGTATACCCCGGCATGCTGAGGTTAATGTGCCAAGAGCTTTGAACGAAGCCGTGGTTAGACCTCACCAATTCACACGCTGATTACATTATTTACACTTCGAATATATATGTTTACTGTTGTTATTTGACTTGGTATTTGTTTGAGCAATTAGTGTATATTTGGGCACAAACTATATATGTATATACATACATACTATATATATATATATATATAGTATATATATATATATGTATATTATTGTTAACGAGCAAATGTTTTCATTTTCATTTGCCCATTTACAAGCGAGGTAACGATATTTCCGATTAACTCTTTGAAATTTGTTTGTAAGTAAAAGCAAACTATGCCCTCCTTTAGTTGTTGTATTTTAACATTACTTCGTAGAAAAGTTACTGATATGACTTAGATAATAGAAATGGGTTAAAATCAAGGGCTTAAAAAACAAGGTTTGGCATTGTCAACCTTAATAGATTTGCTTTTGTTTCGTTGCGCAAATTTATATCAGAAAAATTCTGGAAAAAGTTGTTGAAGAGCTCTTCAGGAACTAGGAAATAGCAACAGCGTTGCTTGTACAGCTGCACGGTCATAAATCTCTAGTAGCACTAAACTGAGAATATTCTGCACATGCGAGAAGTCGACGCTGTTGTGTGGAAGCGAAACTTGGCTGGCCTTGAACTCCATCACCTAGAGACTTCAAGCGTTCTTTAAGAAGTGCATACGAATCATCTGCAGAATAATCTGGTCCAAAACGATATGGAATCAAGAACTATGGAATTAAACGAATATGTAATCGGATTTGGAGCAAATAAAACGTAGAAAATGGTTAGTACACTGGCCATTCTCAAACTCTGAGGAAGACTCCAGACAGTATTACGAAAATATCAGTTGACTGTAATTCGCACGGAAGCAGCTGTGGCTGACAACAGTTAACATAAAGAAGGTAGACACTATGAGAATTTGTCGATGCAAAAATCTCCTGGCAGGGCGCAAAGACCACAGCCCTTAATCGTATGAGTTGGTGAAACTATATAGGGGCCATATGCTGCAGAGAGAGAAATGAGAAGCTTAGTTTCATCAACAAAGTCACTTATGTACTGTATTTTAATTGAAATAAAATATATTACAACAATCCTCTTGGAAAAGCACACATACCTTTATGTTATTCTGAAACTAATAAAGACTATTTATGACCACCTTTACTTGTTGTTCTTTAGCAAGCAAAAGCGCGTGTGCAAACTATTACTTTCATAACTTTTGAATTATATACTTAGATATAATTTGATGTTATTGTAATATTTTCCAGTTTCTAGACTAACAACAATTAAAAATACTTCGAGCTAATATGTGCAATAACTATTACTTAAATACCGTTAAGTAATATGGTTTATAGAGGTAAACATACATATATCTATATTGGAAATTGAGTCAGTGATGTGAAAGTTCAAGCTGGTTAATAGTTTCGCAACAATCTTGCAAGCGAGATATTAACAAATTATATAACTGTGTTAAGCAAAGGATCTTACAAAGTATTGCAAGCTTTCATCAGTGCTTACCTTAAAGCCACTGTTAATGGGACACTTATTGAGTCAAGTAATTGCATAATCATCGGAAGATTTGCACTTTAATTATTAAGCCATTATATAATGTAATAAATATCAATTTAGAATGTACGTAACTAGCTTTTATGGGAACATCTTCCGAGCTAAACTATATACATATACACTACAAAGTTAAACAGGGAGCAGTCTATCTTTATAATGGTATATGGGGGAAGTTTTAGGAGCAATGTTTTGTTTTAGCAAAATGTAGTATCACAAAAACATGTCTACTTATTGTATATTAAAATTGCAAGATATAAAGTTAACCAGAATAACAAAAAACATTTTGGATATGAGGGATAGTCGGTACCGGTTTTATACTTGACACTGAAGCACACTGCAATTTAATGGGATATTGACCATTGCTACTGGATCCATAACTCACACATGTTTTTTTTTTCAAAATTTCAACCTTTTTAGCATTACTTTATCAAGAATATTGGGTTTTGCAATTGATTTGGCTAGGATGCACTGCCCGCCATATTTGGCATAAGGTTGTTAGAAAAACGAAAATTATTATACATAAGTAGTATATGGGATTTGGGGTTAGTATCGAGCCAATTTTATGAATTTTTACTCTACAATATTAACATGTCACATACCAATAAAATGTTCCCTGAGATTTATTATAATATGGAGTAAGATCGCCCGATTGTTATATAGGCCTGGGTCAATTTTATCCATTTTAGACATACAGATATACTGTTTTCTGTAAAATGCGCTTTCTCATTTGCATTCAGATAACTTACAAGTTGGCTGATATATGCCCTACAAAGTCGCCTGGAAGTTCGAAAATCTGTATAAATATTAGGGATAAGAGAGCCTTGGAAATTATTAATGCGATGTAACCCATTTTCGACACATAGCCAAACCATTGTCGGGAGAGGATTATCTCTGAATTTCAATTATATATCTCACACATGGATCGTTATTTGTTGTAAAAAATCAACTATAGGTGCTGTTGTCAAAATATTTTTCGGTACCTAAGGGCTTGAACAATTTTGGTCATAAAGTGCCATACCCTAAAGGTATTATTTGTGAAAAGTTTTATCTCGTTCTATTGATTGCTTCTGGATGTAAGGAAATGAAAGAATCAGATGGAATTCGCAATAGTGTTATATGGGAAGTAAGCATGGTTGCAGCCCGATTTCGTTAATTTTCGCACTCCCCATAACAAATTTGTTCTTCCGTTTAATAGACCCTGAGGTATGTATAATCTCAAACCATGTCCACTTTTCTAAAAATTTTATACTACATATTTTATTCCCACTGTGACAACATATACTGAAATAGGTAGCTTACCGCCATTTCATGGGTCTGGGAAAGCTCTGATTTTGCTCTTACATTCTCAGAACGCAAAAGTTTATGGTTTGTGTACCAAATTTTTTCAAGATATCTCAATTTTTACAAGTTGTCCCCTCCATGGACAAACCGATGTACGAGTACAGCGACACTGACCGACATCTTGGTCATAATGAAAACTTTTTTTCTATTCAGGGTAATTTCAGATGCTAGAAATTGGTGGCTGAATCCGACTACTAAGCACTTTAATTATAATATTTTAATTGTTGCGATCATCAAACATATTATTTTTGATGTTCGAGATGATCTATAAAATATTTATACGTTTTCATTATTTTAATTAATGAAACAATTTTCAACCTCTCTTGCGTTATTAACAACTTAATTGATATCATCACGTGCTACTTCTTGCACGAATTCGTGTATGATTTTACTCTAGTATTTTCATAAATTGCTTCGAGATAAAAATCATGTGACAGAGTAGAATTAATCGACGACACATAATGACATTAAACGGCCAATGACAGAGCATATACTTAATATCGTAAATATGTGCGTGCTTATACTAATGTCTGAGTTTTTTTTACAAATATGTAACTGCAATTGTTGTTTGAGCCAAATAAATGTATATTAAGTATTATAATTTCATATCAATGCCATTGTTTAGTCGCAAGTAACAAAAGAACAACAAGTTAGCGCACACACATGCACATATTCACAATCATATTTGCGTACATTCAGTTCAGTTAAGTCTAAGATATAATGGCTTAATGTAAGTGAGCAGCAGCGTTCGAGTCGGTTAGCCGTTAACGTTTCGCTGCTTAGTTCAATTACTATTATCAGCAACGTCTTGTCTTTATTGTTATTAAATTTATTAATATCATTGCCGGTGCGTTGTGTCAGCGTACTTTGGCTAGCAACTTGTTCATTGTTGTCGTAATTGTTTTGACGTCGTTTATCCATTTGCAGCAAAGTTCTGTTCATTTACTTCACGTACTTATTGTGCACAGTATTGAACGATGTGTTGGCATAGCTTATGTTTCAGTTTTTAGTTTATAATGAAAATCTGTCTCACTACATGTAAAATGAACTGAATTTAATTCTCTATTTATATATACTAATGGAATTGAAAAGATAATAAAATAAAAGTAGGAATTTTCAATTCAATGTTACTTTAAAGGTTACATGGGTTTACGGGTTGCAAAAAATCGAATTTTTTTATTGGCTTATTAAATTCTACAACACTTCTAGAATATTGTCCTAAATTTTCAAGTTGATCCGAGTAATATAATTCGGAGACACAGCCTTGAGAACTTGTGCGCTCGAAGCTAGCTAGACTAAGTGCGCCGTCTTTAAACGCGTTTTTCTCGAAACAGTGCTTTTGAAGTCTGTTGGCAAGATTTATTGAGAACTACTCTCAAGCAAGAGATGAACATAATTTGAAAGTAAATACATAGTTTTAATACCATGAGAATTTTCCAAGTTTTTCTATAAGTCAGCTATCGGTTAAATTATACGTTAATTACCACAGAGCAATAATCTCACATTACATTGCATCAGATAAGTCCTTAGGAGCAGAGAGGCGGTAGAGCGGTAGATATAGTAACTGCTGGAAGGCGACTGTATATACACTGGGATCCATAACGCAAGTGCGTTCTGCTTGACTGCCGAACCAGTTCAAGAAATATGCAAATCGATACACAACGAAATTTCCGAAAGCGCTAACAGACGGATCAGAATGAGCTCGAATGCATTAAGAGCATGCAGGATTGCTATAATCATGTGCAAGTGAGTGGAAGAAAAACACGTAAGCTTTCTACTCGAACGGTCTCGAAAAGACTGCAGGACAGTTGGGGGCCTAGTCACAGGGCACAACTTGATTGCCAACCGTATGAGCATTGACTAAGGTAGAAAAAGCAGGGAAGTAGGCAGGAGTAAACGCTCTGCTTATGTGCGGCCGTATGTAAAAATCGGCTTAGATATTAGGATTTTATTGATATTATATTATATTGATTTAATTGTTATTTGATAAGGAGCTTCGCAGTTATAGAGATTGGATGCAGTATCAGCACAAGATATCAAGTGCCTCTTAAACTTCGCTAAAAGCGCTGAAGTTCTGCACAACGTAAGCTTTATCTCGTATTAATAAACCACCATCTGGTATTACAAAGGATCTGTAGGTCTATGGATGGCGTGACAGACAACCTAACACTACCATAAATTTTTGTTAGAATTTCTATAAATTTTGGATGGTTGACTTGACAAAATTACCTGAAACTCTTTAGAACGTATCTTTGCGCATCACATTCCCTTGCATAAAGCTAAGTTGCAAGGTTTATGCGTGTTAGTTTCCATATTAATGTTTTCTATGTTTTGGATTTTCGGTCGTGACTTGCTGCGTTTTGAATTTGCAACCAGAGATCTGTATAATGACTTTTACTTTCACCATTAAGAAAAAAGTAATCAATTGGAAAATAGTTTTATCTTTCATGTTGAATTACTTGTAAACTTCTTAAATTCTGCACAACACTATAAGCGTGTACCTGTTCAACAATTAACAAGCAATGCTCACATTATGTCAACACATTCAATTAAAACCAACTTGTGTCGTAACTGGTATGCTCATGTTAACTGGAATTCGTGATATAATAGTTTCTAAGCAGCAAAGAACATTTATGTGAGCATTTAATATGTGCATCTTGACCGCGAAATTCATTAATGCCGCTTCTATTTACCTTGTCTGGGCTAGCTGCTGCTTTGTTGTTGCTTGCCTGTACGTTTATAAGGCATCGTATACTGCATTTAATGCGTAATTGTTATAATTTTTCGGCTTCTGTTGGACCGTTAACATTATTTCTGCTAAAAATAGAGATACACACACATATACACAGCGCAACAGAAGAAGTAGTGCAGCAAGTAGTTAGATATGTGTGTATAAGTGTAATTGGCCGTGCAGATTGACTAAAAGAATACTCAAGTGATACACATCGCTTTGTTCGGCTGTATTCTATTAACCTTAATTTTAATTATTTTGACATTGGTGGGGGGCAACATGAAATATGAAATGATAAGGTCTTTGTTGAAAATAAATATAAGAAACTTTTCAACGAGTCATTAATTAATGGTTACTCATTAACACATGAAAAAGATACGTTTATGTACTGTTCATATATATATAGTACATATATATAAAACGGTAAATATGATGGTTTGCAAGTGTATGAACTATTAGCTACTTAAAAAACTACTTCAAACATTAAAGTTTTCTTACATTGAATGAATTTTTGAAACAAATAACTGCAAACCTTTGAATCAATATTGAATTAATTAACCATTAAATTGAACTAGAGAGATAACTAGAGAAAGTTAAAAATCAAAATTAAAGATTTGAAGCAAATTTACATAGATTTACACCAGACACGCTGAAATATAAAAAAGACAATTTATGTATATTATAGTCACTAGAGCTTAGGTTTCCATTAATTTATATATATTTGATAAAATGCCATCGTCTTCTGCTTCAATTGTGGCCGTTTTTCGAGATATCATTCTTCACAAAGGATCCAATATTGCTAGTTTTGCAGCTACGGATGGATTTCTCCTTTCCTTTAAAGATAGTTGAACACTAAATAATGACACCAGATATGCCTTAAGCTCGGTACAACAAAAATAGATTTACGGAACAGCAGAGTTAGCCATATTCTCAAACCGACATAAAAACTGTAGTTTATTCCAATAGAGTCACAACCAAGGAATGCAGTTTGCCCATTCACTTCTTTTAATGAAGATAACATCAAAAAAGTTGAAGAAAAGGTGCTTGAATCAAAGAGATTCCTGAGAACTTCAACATCACTTATGGATCTACTCAACACCTTTTGGTTAATAAAGCGTGTCAATGCCAGACTTTTACCAAAAGAGCTGAATCTTCTGCAAAAACAAAGTGGAGTAGATGGCACAAAGGAGATACTTGACAACTTTACCAAGTATTCTGCTTCCATCATTCCCATCATTATTTGTGTCCAAACTGGTGTTTTTGAATTTTACATCGAAATTTTCCAAAAATCTTTCGAATAATGTCAAAAGAAAGGCATTATTCTTCATTTTCTTTGATTACCGAAGTGTGGGTCAGTCAACTAAAAGCATACGGTGAACATATTCAGTACCATGGGCCTTGGACAGTTTGAGTTCGAATTGGGCAATTTTTAGTCATAAATTGTTGTGATTTTATTCATTTTCACATTTTCGTACATATACAACAGGCCTCAAGGAAAGAGCAAATAAATTCCAAAATTTTAGTAAAAGTTATTAGTAATATTAAAAATTCTATGCAAAATTAAAGGAAGAACCCTGCTCCGAAATTTAAGTATTAAGTATGTTTTATTTTTTCTTAGTTTTGCATCTGTTACGTAAAAATTGCTTTGACCGCGCCGCCGTCAATAAATATTATCACATTTTATCTGCATTTAGCAATGAATATTCATTAAAGCTACTTTGTTTTAGAAAAATGGTGATGACCAATAAACAAATTAACCAAATGATATAATAATAATATAATTAATATAACGGTATGCATAATTTTTTAAAGAATTTTAAATATACGTAATTATATAACTGAAAATTATAATTTGTGGGCTTTTGGTACATAGTAAACCATCAATGACCTCTTAGCTACATACATACATATACCATATTTATAGTATGGTTGTAACTCTCGATTTAACTCAATATATTGGAGACCTATTTATTGCGGTGACAGTGCAGAGAGGCTCTCGTCTTTATTTAATTTTATCTTAGAAAGTTAGCGGTGCTAAATAGAGACACATTTCAAACAACGTCCTAGACATAATGCTCTATATATATCAGTAGAGATACAATGGTAGAGGACGGGAGGGTCCCTGCGGGACTAAAACTCCGCTTCCCTGCTCCCTGATTTTCAGCTCAGTGGCACATTCATACAGATCGGCTAAGATAAAGGAAAAAACCCAAACTACTCTAAAGAATTTAAGCCTATAAGCTTACTGCTTTCCCACTGAAAGCATTAAAAGGCATTGGATGTGCATATCAGGGCTACAGCGCCACCTGAAACCTGCACCACATACGGTATTATTATACATCGAAAAGGCTCTAGAATATAAAGAATACGCTCTTTAAATGGTCTGTTATATATCTGCGGCTTCCAATAACGTTTCAACGGAATATATTTTGAGTAGTTGTGAGTCAAGACTGTTGTACCTGCTATCCAAAGTTGAGTCTTGATCTGCGGAAAGATAAGAGCAGTCATTAAAATGGTCAGGAAGGTCTATAGAGGCACTCAGCAACAGATATTGCTTTATCCGACAGCAAACTGCTATGAAAATACAATGTGGAAATTGTAAGAAAAGACAGCAAAACCTTATACACGCGTAGACAGACCGAAAATCAGCGAGCGACTATTATACAATTTTGGGAATCTTCGGGTATAGCTGAGTGGGTAATGGCAGTTTGGCAAGCCCCGACTACATGCTTCCACTATTCAATTTAATAATAAAGCTAAGACTAAACATAGAAAAGAATGGTTGGCGTATAGGTAGTATGTTAGCTGCGCGCAACATATTAGACATTTAAACGGATGGCTTAAAACTGGAGGAGAGAATTGGTGCGAAGTCCCCGGCCTGACTCATAGATGGCGTTACTACTTAAATACATTTTTCTGTATGAGAGAGTACCATTGAGCCGTAAGTAAGTGAAAACGAAGGAAATAATCTATTATGTGAGCTTCGATCCAGCCAATATTTCCTATTCTCAGACCTCAAAAGAAAGTTGGGTGAAAAGCAAAACCCTGGAATGAAGCCAAAATCCTAATTCTGAGGAACTTTATTTATTTCAAATTTAAATAAATGAATATTAGTTTCTCCGGGCTTGCTATATATATGCAAAGTTATGTGGTGCGGTTAATAATAGTTACATTTTACTAGTTTGCTGTTACACTACTTACTTCAAACAGCGTCACTTAAAACACACTGATGAGGTTTATTAGAATATTTCGCAAACGCTTCAATGGCGAAGCGGCAACAGCTTCCTTACCATAGATTTTTTTGCCAAAGGGAAATACCCAATATTTGACCGCAATTCAAGGTCTTCGCCATCACTGCCCTGCACAAGAAATACCGTAGCTTCTCGCTAACACTTCATCTTATTGGTTCCATTCTTTTTCTGCTTTATTGGTGTCTTTTGCATATCATTAGTATCTTAATATCGCCAATTTGAATTAATTATTCGTTGAATATCATAGTTGTTGCTAATGAAATAAATGGCTATCGGAAGTATTTTACACACGTGATGAGATGAGAGATTGAAGAATATGCAAATTTTGGTAATACGAACGCTTGAGAAAACTATAATTTTTTTTTGAGATATTTATATTTTTTTTTGGTAACTCTCAAGTAGGCAATTCGAAGTTTTTGTAGAAGTAAAAACTTTTCAAATAAAGTAAATTGTCTCCAATAATTGCTGGCATATAGAATTTATAAATATTACGTAAAAAAATACACTAAAATTTATTGAATAAAAAATATTATTTTCAAATTATTAAAAGAGCTTTTTCTGATTGCGTTTGTTGCTATAATATCATACCGTAGGGATCCCAGATGCCTACAGCGTAGTCTTGCCAATGCGAGATAAATGTATAAATGTTGTGCTCTGGACATGCTAGACAGCCTTCTCGATCTGCCAGCCCCACCAGTGATGAGTTAGTATTCCGATCATATTTCTACAGTCTCTTCTACAGTCTCTTCTATGGAATGCCAATAGGAATTTTGTGTACTTCCGATCTACCGTTTTGCACATGACTTTTGCAGTCTTGCTCATAGTTAGCTCGTTCCATTAGGCTTTGCTTTTCTTTACCATGCTTCATTCAAGATCGTCGTACAGACAATACATGGGTTTCCCAATGTTGATCATGTTTTCGGATATTAGCCGTACATCATTCTTAGTAGGTCCACTATTTCAGCCCTTGAAGACTTTGTAACCTGGCTCCCAGTAGAAGTGAAGTTGCTTTTTTCTCAACACTTTCTACTGCTACCCTGCTTCCCAAGACACTTCTGGCCGATATGCGATACGAGGTTACTGCATTGATTGCTGCTTGGCTGTCTACGTAGATGTTAACTCTGAAATTGTCTGCAGGTGCATTAGAGGTCAGCTTCGCGGCTTTCGCAATAGCAAAGACGCAAAAGCAAAGAAGTATACTGCAGGCTGCATAACTCTGGTCAGTATATCAACGCACCATTGGTGAATCTATTCTCTGTCAAAAAAAAAGTGTTTAAAATAAACTTTTTAACCCCTTGAACTCAATGGTTAATCAGTAATAATTATACACAGTAGCTGCTAATTGCATCTAATATATGATTTAACCTCTTCGAGTTTCTTAAAAAAATAAAAGAAAATATTGCTAATTTTGAAAGAAGGGTAAATTAATGCATTTTTTTTGCTTTTATGTTATGCATCTATAAGCAAATATTCAAGTATTAGTTTCTGAATTTACTATATATATTTATAGATTCTATCTAGTATGTGTAGTGATGAAACATCCGATTCACAAAAACGAGTTTGTTACTTAAGTCTTTTGTGTCATTCTCTTGCATTCAACCAAAAAGCACGCAAATTATTTTTTTTATAAGAAGAAACACCGAATTTTTGCGAGTGGCACCTTTAATCCAACCTTTTGTCAATTCTTTTTTTGTTAATAATATGTATTTGTTTCAAAGTTATATAAAAAGCAAGTTTTCGTCTAAAGTCTTACTCAATACCGAACTTCGCAGCACGAATTGTCGCACTGTTATTAGCGACACGAGCATTCTGACTCGGCTCCGATGAATTGCAAGTGTATTTGTCTCTTGAGAAGTATATTTTCGATTTACCTTTACGTATTAAATATGCAGTACTCTTAATATAAAATTCCTTAAATCATGGTCTAGGTCTCAGTTAGTGTGTATCTAGTATTAGAGTAGAGTAATTTTCGATTTTTTTCAACGCGGTTTTGCTGTTTTGCATAAAATTCGCTATTTCCGGAAATAAAAAAAAATTAAATATATGCGCGTGTTTCGCACTATTTGAGCTTAATGATTTTGATGATTGCGAAGGGGGAAAACAAGCTGAAGAAATAGTTGAATAACAGCAAGAACGTAGCTTCAGGGTTGAAAAACAGTTACGAACTATGATGTGTTTTCTTAAGATCCGCACGTACACAACAGTATCAAATATTGCTAGCTTTGATTAACGAGCTAGTGGTGACATTATTGTTGGATAAGAGCCGCGATAGATAACAATCAGTATTGCAAACAGGCTCTCTGTCATATTAGCTATTGCAAACAGACAAATGGAAAAATCTATCACCTGTAATAAGAAATATATATAAAATAGCTAAGGACACAATAGACCTTAGGTCGCGGTGCATAACTCACTTTCCAATCTAATTTAAACTAGCTAATCACATAAATTAACGAAAAAGCGCTCAGACGAACCAAAAACATTAAAAGTTCGATATCGATAATACACACTTGTGTTTATAATAATACGAAACTTGTTATATTTTCATAAAACAGTTTAATAACATGTCCAAGCACATTTTGTTCTATATCATCATGACGACTTTTGAAAAAATCACATTCTCTCCATAAACTCTAATATGACTGCAACAACAGTTTCCATTTTTTTGCGAGTAAACCGGCTTGCTTTCGAAATAAAAATTAGCGCTTTTTAATAGCAATAACATTTAAACTTGCTTAAATTAACAAATCTACATTTATTTTGTATGTATATGCCGATATGACGTTGAGCCTGTGTCATTCTAACTCTTTTGAATTTGTATGTTCTATATGATTCTAACTCGAATGATTTGCAAATTTTATTTCAACGAACTAGAAACAGGCACTAGAAAACATGGTCTTAAAAAGCCTGTGAAACAAAACCGATTCGCAAACAGATCTCTCATCCAATATAGATTTTGATTGTAGAATTTATAAATTTCGTGGCAAAGTTAATATTTGTGAAACTACGTATAAACTGCGATCTGTTGTCCCATCAACTGTATTCTCTAGACTTGACTTCAAAGGAGTTGTCTCTAAGAAGATTAAAGGTAAGTCTTCAGAGACTGTTTTTGAAAGTCTATTTATACTGACTGCTTAGGATGTATCAGTCTTCACAACTTGAGAGGCAAAGCTTATGGCATCAGAGGTCGACAGTGCTTCAGCCGGGTAACTCTGGAACACTCCTAAGGTCACACAATTATTACACCAGTCAAGAGCAATTTGTGTACCGGTGTACATATCTTATTGTTATTGTTTTTACACCATAAAATAAGAATAAGATTAAAAAAGTTTCGCATTTGAGTTTATATATAAAAAATTAAAAATTTCAATTCAATAAAAATACAAACAAATTTTACATATAAATAATGTATTAAAATATAACCGTCATTTATTTAACCCAATTTATGTTATCAAAATAGATATTGTGGGACGGCATTTCACGTTTCTTAAGTGCAAGCTAAACCATTGGTTTTCTTCTTGCGACTGTCGTGTCGCAGTGGGGAGAAAGCAAATAGAATACCTCGAAATGTTGCGAGCGACCACTACACGATCGGGGTGGGATAGGTATCGAGAGATGAAAAGGAAAGCGAGACGCATATGACGACTAAAAAGAAAGATGCCGATATGCGTGAGTATGAAGAGCTTGCGAAGCTGGCTGACAGGGGTATTGATGGATGGATGGCATCTAACGGAAAGTTTCAAGAATGGAGTATACTCTTTTAGCTCTCAAAGTGCTGATATAGTGACGTGATGTTCAAAGCATACTGAAGTTATGGAGGGAACACTTCTCCAGTCTGCCGAATAGCAGCGAAAACGTAACACATGGAGATGGTGAACGCGTTTCCCTAATCGATGGCAATGGAATAGATGTTCATATGCCCTATACTATGATGAGTTTCGATTAGCAATTGCCCGCCTGAAGAACAACAAAACGGCGGGGGCCAAAGTATTACCGGCCGAAATACGGCGGCGACGAATTGACAAATTATCTTCATTGCAAGATGTGTTCGGATGAAAGCATGCCCGATGATTGAATCCTAAGTGTGTTCTGCCCAATCCCTCATAGGAGACCCCACAATCTGCGCCAATTACCGTGGGATAAGCCTCCGTAGATTCGCATATAATATATTATCGAGCAAGACGAAATATGTATCTCCTGTCAGCAAACCAACAGACGTTGCACTCGCGACTTGACTTCCACTATCTTGGAACCAGCATTAACATTAACAAAAACGGCGGCCTCGAAGTCCAACGCAGAATAACTCGTACCAACAGGCAATATGGTGCAGAGGCATGGGCGATACCAACATGTGATGATTTGATGAAAAGATGGGCTGTAAGAGATATACCTGTACATTGTCATATGTAGTTCAGCGAATCAAGAGACAGCGACTGCGCTGGATGGGTCATGTTGTCCGGATGAAAAGCAATACTCCAGCTTTGAAGGTTTTCGGTTCACCACCGGCCGGTGCAAACAGAGAAAGACCTCCGATCCGTTAGAGAGATCAGATGCAGAAGGACTTGGCTGGTCTTGGTATCTCGAATTGTTGTTAACTCGGCTATAACCCCGTAAGCGGTGTCAGTAAAGAAGAAGAAGATAATTATTGCAAAAATATATTAAGTAAACTCATTATTTAGAATACATTTGCATGAGTCACATGATATTTATGGAGTTCACTTTTTGTTCTGATTTTTAAAAGAAAAATTGAATTAAGCTTGATATGCCTCTTTTTGCTTCAATCAAACTTTTTCTTTCTCATCTAAATAAATACGCCATAAATATATATGTATGTATCTATAATACAACTTCTCGAAGACAGGAAACCAAATTTTCAATTATCTTTCCTCTCTTTTAACGCCAACAGCCTGCAAAGACTGACTTTATATGGGTGGTGTATTCTAGATGCAGAATCACTCGGTGTTAAAGTATTGAGTTAAAGTGAGATTGTATTAAGAAATAAATAGTAATTTTCCAAAATGTTTCTGTTTATTTCTAAAGCAAAATATTTATTGAACCACTTCGTAATATGGTCTTTATTACAGTAAATATTTTTATAATAAATTTGTTTACATGGAGCCACAGTAATCCATTAAATAATTGTCAACTGGTTATAGGTCAGAGCAATAATATCTAGTATATTATTGCAATGAACTACACACAGCACAGTAAGCTATGCTATAATTGCTTTAATAGTGCTTCAATTACAACGACGTAACTTATTTGTTTACATTTTGCGGATTATTGGCTTCTGCATATGCGTATCTGGTATTTAGTAAATTTATTATGCGTTCTATAGTATTATTAAACGAAGAAAATAAATCCGGGGAAATTTCCGTTAAATGTGCAGTATTTAATTTAAGTTGTTTCTTGTTGAACCGACAAAGGCTTTTAATTTAACAATATTTCTACTGTTATTGTAAAAATATGTGCTGAATTCACTTTCATTAAATTAATCGTTTATTAATACATATCCAAATGCACGTGTTGCACATGCACTATGGAACTATTTATAATGGATACACATACAGTAGCGGACAAAAAAATACACACAGGCAGAAAAATTAAGATTTTAATAATTTTTTTCAGCAAGTGTTTATGGCTTGACAAAAACTTTTATTAAACTTTACCAACGATTATAGTAGCTAACGACAATAAATCATTTTTAGCTTCCAATAAACTCTTCAATACATAAGAACAAAATACATCTAAGCTGATTTTAACATTTTTACATCCACCAAATGCGCCAATTCAGAGCTTGCAAACGAAAGAAATGGTGTCCCCATTTCTTTGACCACTACTGTATATATATACATGTATAAACTTCCGTACATAAACACACAATTAGACAATCTGTGAGACGCAAGTGAGATCGGCTTTAATGCAAGCGCTTTGCAATTAATAAACTTATTTCCTGGAAATACGAAATTTTCACTACTTTAATATGGGAATCAATTTCAATTATTGAAATGCAAAATATTTTCTGTTCGTAAATATATGATAAACAAGTACTTTGAACCTATATGAGGTCAATGCCGGAAAGGTCGTCAATTAAAACTAAGCGATTTGATAAATGTTCAATAAACGATTGCGAATATTGGAAGAGAGTTTTAGAACTATTAGGCATCTTTTTTGCTCTGAGCTTTGTTTTAGAAATGGGTTTGAGTTACAGCACTTTTAGGATATTATGTCTAAAACTGAGGTTCAATTTATAACGAAAAATCACACATATCAATCGATAAACCATCTGTTCAAATATGACCAAGTGTGGTAAACCTAATTGTTTTATACCCTGAACAGGATATATTAAATTTGCCAAGAAGTTTGTAGCATCCAGAAAGATACGTTGAAGACCCCGTAACTTACATATGTACATATATAAATAACCAGCATGAAGAGCTGTGTCGATTTAGCCATGTCCGTCTATTTAAAAACGCGAATTAATCCCTCTGTTTTTGTTTTATTGATCTGAAAATTTGAGCACATCACTTTCTTCCCAAGAAGCTGTGCACTTATCAAAACCGCCGATATCATATCACTATTGCATATAGCTGTCATATCAACTGAATGATCGGAGTCAAGAGGAAAGCCTTTTAATTTTTTTAAATAATTGATGAAATTGCTTAAGCCTTAAGGCAAAGTTAAAATATATCAAAAATTTATCATAAAGTATAACTGTCAGATAAACAGAACAATTAAAATCAAGTTCTTGTAGTGAAACTTTTTTTTTGTGACGGGTAGTATAAAGGGTAATCCATTTCAATGTTCCCTACTTTTTTTAAGAAAAAACAGTGAAACTTCAAATTTAATGGGGAATGCTTATTATCATTCGAAAGAACATTCTTTGGCATTTATTTTTTGAAGATTATCTCTTTCAAATGATGGCCACGGCTACGTCTACGAATGTCCATCCGTTGACACCAATTTTCGATGAATCGTTCGAGCATTTCAACTGGTAACTGGCGAATGATGTGCGTGATGATTTGCTTTAGACTTTATAAATCCCCACAACAAAACGTCTAAGAGTGTTATATCACACGATCTTGGTGGCCAATCGTCCGGCGCAAAACTGCTCACCGAAGTGTTCCCTCAATAAATCCATTGATTGATGCGATGTGTCGGAAGTGGCGTCGTCTTGTTGAAATCAAATATTGCTGACATCACGAACTTCAATTGCAGGCATTACGTTCGCAGTGGCATTATTTTTGAAGAAATATGGACCGATGATTCCACCGACACATAAACCACACCAAACCGTTGTTTTTTCTTGATGAAAATGCGACTCTTGAACCTTGCTTGCTTAAGTATATAACTTTTCAAGATCCCATTGAGCGAAGCGATGTCGCTAGGTCGGGCGAGCGGTTTCAGTTCCTGCACAACATCTGTTAATGACGATAACATCGAAAAAGTTAAAGAAACTATACTTGAAAACCATCGGAAGAAAAGAGAGAATCTGGACATCTCTGGACCGATTCAACACAAGACGTCAAGCAGAGTTCGTAAAAGAGGATAAAGTGCTAAGAAACTGTACAACTGTGAGGCTTATAACGAGTGTATGGAAGCGATAGTATGCTTGTAGTGTCTCAGAAGCCTATTTTGAAGGGGATAATAAAGACTTATCCTAAAATACCTAAAAAGTTTCGGTAGAACTTCAACGGATGGTTTGTTTGTTTAGTTTTGTAATACAAATAATATAGATGTTAAAATAGCATAATGTTAGCTACATGAAGGCTTGGGGAAGTGCTGAACCGGTTTCATGCGGTACCTCTACCAAAAAAGTGACCATGTTGAATATAAAGTTACGATGCTGAGGTTATCATGTTCGGTAACAAGGGATTAAAAAGGTATAAGTCAGTTTCGAGATAACATAAGAATAAACTTGTAATAGCATCATATAATATCAACCTATGGTAAAGCATCAAAAACCGACACCATTTCGGTTGCATAAACCCACCCAACGTGTTAACGGTAAATAATCTGTTTTGTAGGTGCAAAAATTATAAACAGTATTTTCTTGATTTTGGAATTCTACAAAGTTGAAAACATATTTGCAAACCATATTTTTTCTCTCACTTAATCAGCTGGCGAATTGGCAATTTTTCTCGCACGTGTAAGCAATTATGGCAATGCCCTTATGCAGCAATGTTCGCAAAACACGTTTTCGCATGTAAAAGTAAAAGCATGAAAGTGGTATCATATTCAAGGTCATTCAAGGTAGCAGCGACTACGACGCCGCCATGCACTGAGGTCACTCAAGCTAAGCAAACGCCAGTGATCTGTGTAAACGCAAAAAGTCAAAAAGACCAAAAACCAAACACGATAAAAGAATCGAACGAAAATCAAAACCTGCCCCGAAAAGTGTAAAAGAAATAGTAAAAATAAGAAAAATAAGCACAACAACAAGCTAGCGAAACTCAATGAATGCTTAGCAGCCAATGGTTAAGTGCAACATGCAACCGGACAGCGCCACAAACGGTGTAGCAATAATATCGACATACTCCATCGCACACACACACACACACACATAAATAGTTGTGTGCACAAGCTTTCAACAGCTCTCCGTAGTGATGTGAGCATTACTCTGGCTGGCACAGTGCTCCAATTCTCAGCTCAGTAAATATCGGTCCATTTGGCGATCGTCGATCTTTTGCTGTTGCATCACACCGTATGCATGTACATATGTAGTTGCAGTCATGTGCGCTTCAGTTCTTTGTATGTAAGTGTGTTTGGTGGTATTTTGCGCAAAAGCGCGCCTCTATTGAGGCGACTCAATCGATGTGGTCTGCGCGACACCTCTTGCACTCATTCGCGCTTAAACGGGTTTGGTTGCCACTGCCAATTCTCTGTGCGCCTTCTTGATTACTAAATATGAACACACACATACACACATGTGCAAACATGTATATTGGAAAATGTTATATCCACTTTGCTTCCACAATTCCGCTTTTTTTGTTTTTTTTTCCAGGTTGTGCGCTGTTCAAGACGCTTCCCATTTGCTGTACGAGTGAGTTCGTTTGCTTCCACTACCGGTTTATCGACCCAATAGGTAAGAGAGCTAAAAATTGCTTTACGGCTGGAACCAGTTGTTGCACCAGACCAAAGTTGTTTGGTAAAAAAATCGAAAAGTAAACGAAATCACAGGCGAGAACAGTATAAATGCAATATGTCTGTGCAATTATTTCTGGTTTTGTGAATTCCCCAAAAAATTGTTTGCTTTTAACTACAAATACACACTCAGTTTAACGTTACATGCCTGAACGTATACACACATACATATGTATGTAAATATAAATGCATACAGCACCTTTGTGACCCCATTACAACAAAGAGGAGGGGAGATCATATTAAGCATGCTGTCAGCAGAGTAATTGATATTTCTTTGCGCTTACTTATAATAAATAGCTTTGCTATATTTTGAATTTGACAAAGTTCTTTTCAGATTTGTAATAAATATTTTAAAAGTAGGTACAATCATTAATTCGGAGATACAAATGTTCCAAAATTTTAATATAAATCAAACTATTTGCTTTGAAATATAACTGTAATGCCAAAAACTAGTAATTGGCGTTAACAGCTTTGATTTGTTGCCATTTTAAAAATGAGAATGCCTTAAAATTTTAAGTTACTTCGTTTTGTATGAGTCTGAGTAAGAATTCAGTAAACTGACGTTGAGCAACACGAAAAGCTCCGTCAGGATTGGAAAAGACCTCTATGAGCCGTTCGATACCAAACGAGGTTTCAGACAAGACGATTCCCTATCGCGCGACATCTCCAATGTACTTTTGGAGAAAATAATTCGAGGTGCTGAACTATATAGAGGAGATACCATTTTCTATAATAGTGTATAGCTGCCCGCGTACGCCGAAGATATTGATATCTTTCTCCGGGTTGGATACGGAAGCGAAGCAGAAAGTGAACGAGGACAAGACGAAATATATCCTTTCAGCACACCAACAGTCGTCAGTTGCCAGTCATGTCTTCGAAGTCGTGGATAACTTCGTCTATCTTGGAGCAAGTATTAACAGCAAGAATAATGTCAGCCTCGAAATCCAACGCAGAATAACTCTTGCCAACAGGTGCTACTTCAGACTGAGTAGGTAATTTAAAAGTAAAGTCCTCTCTCGACGAACAAAAACCAAACTCTATAAGCTACTGATTATTCCCGATTATCTATATAGTAGAGAGGCATGGAC
The DNA here is from genome assembly GCF_023373825.1 of Bactrocera dorsalis. Lineage (NCBI taxonomy): Eukaryota > Metazoa > Arthropoda > Insecta > Diptera > Tephritidae > Bactrocera > Bactrocera dorsalis. Next base: position 24,154,926 of record NC_064304.1, on the reverse strand, counting down.
GATGATCTGATGAGTCGACGTTACGACTTTCCGAGAGAAAAGTTCTGCGGAAGATTTATGGTCCTTTGCGCATTAGTCACGGATCCCAAATCAAAAACGATGGAACTACGAGATGTATGACAAATACGATGCCATAGACATAGTTCAGCGAATTAAAAGACAGTGGCTACGCTATCCAGGTCATGTCTTTCGAATGGAGTTCAACATCTTTCTCCTTTACCAGAAATACAAAGTTTGCACAGAGTCGAACATAAAAAAGAATGAAGTAAGAAGGGTCGAGTTGAGGTTAATTAAAGTAATAGTAACTGTATTAAAAGAATCGAATATATATGTATGTGGGTGTGCTCTTAGTCTCTTTAAATTATCTACAGAAGGTGTTTGCCAAATTACTGAAGCGTTCAACTACTGTCTTTGCGAAATATACTGTGTAGCCCTGTTTGCTCGTTAGTTCAATAGCTGACTCAAGCTTTGCCTTTGATAATTTTTAATTTATGATCACCTCAAACTAAAACCGGACAATATGACGCAGTATGACCGACTAGTTGATGGCATAAAACATAACTAAATTATTATATAACCTCTAACATAACTGTATATGTATACGATCATCTTCGTTCATGTATAGGAACCGGAAGTAAATGCAACTGAAGGTCAAGTTCATGCTTTATATTTAGTATAACGGTGATTTGTTAATCTGCAAAGCTATCGCTAGTTCATCCTCTAGCTTCACACACTAAACATTGTCTAATTTGCATATGATTGCTTTTTATGTTTGTATGTATGCGGACTATAGTCATATGTATATATACATATATATTCTTATCATCATTGACAATGTCAGAGTCAAATTTTTATAAAAAACACAAAAATATTTTTATGATATTTATTTTCGCATTCATTTATGATAATTGATTGGAAATAAAAGCTAACATTACTGTTAACTTATAACATACAGGCGAATGAATTTTGCAAAGAAAAAATGTAAATTAACAGAGAGAAAAATTGAATAGCTTAAACTTGTTTTTTTTTTTTGATAGTTCGAAAACATTTTGTTTCAACAAGACGGCGTCATTTCCGACACATCGCATCAATCAATGGATTTATTGAGAGAACACTTCGGTGAGCAGATTGGGCACCTAGATCGTGTGATATCACAACGTCGGACTTTTTTCTGCAGAGACAGACAAAGTCTAAAGACTATGCGAACAATCCCGCTTCGATTCAGGCTTTGGAGCAAAACATGACGTGTGTCATTCATGAGTTGTCAGTCGAAATGCTCGAACGAGTCATCGATAATTGGACTCAACGGATGGACCCTCTGAGACGTAGTCGCGGCCAACATTTGAAGGAGATTATCTTCAAAAAATAAATGCCGAAGAGTGTTCTTTCGAATGATAATAAATATTCCAAATTAAATACGAAGTTTATATGGTTTTTCTTTAAAAGAGTAGGCTAGGCTGTGATGGCCTTCAGCGAATTTCGGTTTCGGCTCATTTTTGCTGCGTCATTCGCTACATTATTGGACAGTTTCGTCGTTGGATGAATATATGGTTCTCAGCTACGTTGTCAGGCATTATTTTTATGACATCTTTTTGCAAAAAGTTCGGATTTTTTGTTACGAGTATACTAATGACATGCTTCAAACATAAAAAATAACCAAAATATGATGAGAGGATCAATAAGAAATGCTGGGATCCTTTTGCATGATAAATATCGACAGGCAGCTTACGTGTTGTAAGCAAACACAAGAAGACCAAACTTCACAGAAACATAAAAAATATTTCACTCATACAGTTTGCATGTGCCTTTAAATGTACTAGTTTGGGTCGAATTTGATCAGTTGGAATGTCTTTAACAGAGACTATCCTTAGGAGCATCAGTGAGCAGATAAAAATATTGGGAAATAAATTTTGCATTCCACCATCATATTTAAGTTTAACCCATCAGTAAAGATCAGTAAAGATCCCCATATTAGTAGATGAGGTTAGGCATGAAAGAGCTAGCGATGATCCGGATATGAATGCAAAAGTTGGTAGAAGATTTAATGTAATCAGAGTCTCAGATATGATCAGACTTGTGAATATCCAATACTTCTTACTTAAAAATTATTCAAATATCCTTGGAATTTCATTATCATAAAATATTCCTAAAAATAGATTTCTGTAAAACACTCAGTGAAGTGATAAATTCGACATTATCACACTTTAAAGGCACCAACTAACTATTACAGATATTTTTGAAAGAGTGACTACATAAGAGACGTTTTATCCTTGTTTGGTTAGCAACCAATTAAGATGGCTAAGCAGACATGCTCACCAAGAGTTCATCTCAAAGGAAATATTCAAAATGTCTACATGTTTTAATATGCATAATGTTTGTGATTGTTAGGAAAACTCTGGCTAAATAAATTACATACATACTCGTACATATGGGTATGAACTTATCTAACTAACGAATATAAAAGCTTTACTTCAATTAATAGATTCCACAAATGCCATTTTAAAAGTTTGCAAAATGCAAATAAGCCTAAAACTATGCAACAATCTATGTTGGTTTTTAGTTTAAGCCAAGTTCAAAGCTTATATTTACTTAAAGCTTGGTTTAGTACATAAATGCACCAAGAAATCGAGTCTTATCGAATCGGTGTGGTTTGATAATTTAAATTGAGGTTGTTCGCAACACTAACTGCAAGAGGCTTTGAAATAGAAATAATTTAAAAGATTTATTTAAAAAAATAGATTATTCATGACGTGACAAATTTTAAATAACTCGAAATGATTCATATGAATAAAGTGTCAAGCATTTTACGTCGCATGGCGAAACATTTAAGTAAAATAACTAAAATACATGAATAGCTTTAATTGAAAGAACTTAAACTAACAAAAAAACCAATATGATAATGTTAGGGTATTTCTATTATAACACATGAATATCATATTCCCTCGATCCATGTCTTCGGAATACGTTGAAAACTTCAAGACTTTCTTTGATTTATAAACTGTGAAGCTCAAAAAAGTTATTAATAATAGACCAAACCTCTTTCCTCTTAATTAAATTTTTACAAAATAGGTATCTTATTTAATGTGATATGTGATCCCCTATCCTATTTGAGAACACGATGAGTCATAGTCAATCCTACATATTGAATTAAGTAGATAAATCTTGGAATACAGATAAGACTGGCCCAGAGGGTCAATAGGGAGCTTTTTAAGCTTTTATGGGTTGTACCCCGACCTCCTACTGAAATAGTTTGACTGTACATATTATAATAATTGAAATTACATCTTAAACACTGTCTTCAAAGCTCCAACTAGATATCTTCCCTTTTTATAGCAAGATTTAAATTCAGTGAATAAAATTGGGTATAAAATTTCAGAAATGAGCAGTGAAAGATAACACGTAGGAATGGGGCTGCTTGATGCTCCATTTTCCGAGGAAAACATCCCCTGGAGAAGATGGCACAGCTTTTGCTGATCAACTCGTTAAAAGTCAGTCAAGTTTCACCGTAGGCCCGGCAACAAAACTGTTAAGGTGTCATGTTAAAGTCTTGATATCCATTTAAAGTTGGACCCATCTGGGGGGGGGGACAACGCCTGAACTTTTAACAGCGCTGACAAATCGGCTAATGTCATACCGCGTTAGAAGCGTCCATTTCGAAGGACAATTTATACTGCATGGAACAGTACACCTCCAAAAGAACGCGCTGATGAAATTGTTCAGCTTTATATTCAAAATACAACTTTTCAAATTGTGCTTAACTCAAACGTGCCGTTTCGCAAAAAAAATAAGTTGAAAAAAGTGCTCCATTTAAGAACACAATTACAGTCCTTTGATACGCAAAAATTTTGTGGAACACACCGGGTAATCTCAGTAATGCCAGTCATGCAATCCAGACCAACGCACAAGACGTTCTGGATGAAAATATCGAAGCTGTACGAGCCAGTTATTGCAGGAGACCTCCCATCGAACATCGAGTTATCGCCGCTCTCTAGGAATTAGACATCTCTCGCAACCACTATACGACGCATAATTCATAAAGATTTGAAGATGTTTTCCATTATAAATTCAAAAATTGCACAACAAACTAAACCCAGCTGATTATCCGCGACGCCTTAATTTTGGCAAATGGGCCTCATCGAAAAATGGCTTGAAAACGAACTTGACTTTGGCGAAAACGATCATCATGTCAGACGAGGCACGATTTCTCGTTGACATGGAAGGCGTAATAAACAAAGCAAAATTGCCGATTGTATGGCGCACCACGAAAATCCTCAATTAATTGAAGAACAGCCTCTTTTACGACCACCAAAAGTAAACAGTTTTGGGTGCGGTGTTTGCGCCGAATATGATCCATCGGACCGTATTTTTTCGAAAGACGATGATGGAGCCACGACCAACAGTCAATGGGTGAGCGTTCTATTCGAGCCATGATTAAACGGATTGTGTGATACCCATTATTCGCGAAAAAATGACATGGGATAACATTCTGGTTTCAAACAGGACTGGGGCTTACATGCCATACAGCTCGACCAACAATCAATTTATTGCGAACCATTTTTGCCCCGGGCGATTGAATATCGAAAAATGGGTGATGTTGACTGGCCACCGAGTAACCAGATTTGACGCCACCTAGACTTTTATTTGTGGGGGTTTATTTGCAAATCCAAGGTATAACGCTAATAAGCCAAACAACCTTAAGCTCAACTGACAAGCCAACATTCGACGTGGAAACAGCCGCCATATCATCCTAAAAAAGGAAAAAAAAAAAAAAATCCGAAACATTGGCCAAAGTCATGGAAAAATGTTCGAAAAAAAAGAGTGCATTTAGCTGTCAAAAGCTAAAGGTGCCCAATTTACGCGATCTAATTTTTTAAATATTAGCTGAAACCAAATCCCCTTGGACCAAAAATTAAATTATTTTTTGAAATGAACACAAAAAAAACATTGTTTTTCTTTTGTTTTCTTTTTTTTTTAGGAAAACAAATGGGGTCAACTTTAAATGGCCCTACCCGGTAATAGATGTGAACTGCATCAGAACTGAGATATGATTCCGGGAGCTTTGGAGACGAGTCAGGGTTACGTTCCTCTCGAAGGATGTTAAGAGCTCCCACGTCACACGGCAAGGATGTTTGGGCCCACCAACCTCGTCCTCGTTGGTTTAAGGAATTTCCTTTTTTTATTGAAACAGCGTTTGCAAGGTCAAGGCTTTAAAAAAAACTTTCAGATGTCCCAACTGAACTGGTTGGGAAACGCCCTGGCAAAATTTTTTTTTTTCGCCGCAAGGTGAAAGTTCGAATTACAGAAGTTTCGTTTTTATAGCATCACGAAAGACTGCATACAGTAGTCTACCTAAATGCGATTTTTCGACCAGCCATCTAGCCTAGCCTAACCTTTACCCCTTAATATTTTAAATAAAATAATACTATTTGTCTGAGACGTAAGAAAGTAAGTTTACAAAGAAATTTACGAGAAAACATATTTTTTGACATTTCTCTTCAGTAAGGTTAAGCCAATTTCATCCCGAATCTAACAACCGAGTCGAAATTATGGCAAATGTACTACTGAAAATTCCCCTGTGTGATACTCAGTGGCCTCACACTTTAAGAGCGCGACGAAAATCGGTTATTTGAATTTTTCACATTAAAATTGAGTTTTTAAGTCTAAAAGATTTAAATATATATAAAAAGTTTGTAGATATGTTCAATAACTAAAACTTTTTTTCTATTGGACGTAGTTTTATTGCAGTATTCGATCCAGCTTTTAAAGAAATCATTTTCCACAACTCCACATAATGAATATAGCGGAACTACTTTTATAATATCTTTTATAATAATGTTGGCCAGTCGCCTTGAACTATTTCATCCGTCGGTCTGCACTTCTTCAATATTTAGAAGTATGAGAGGGCAAATTTCTTACGACCATATAGGTGTATTTCTATGGCAATTTAGCTTTGCTACAAAATTAAGGCATAACCATCGACCTCTCTCAGAGAAATACACTCTTCCATAGAGCCATTTGTCAGTTATGTTATGGTTATGGATATTACTACAATTACCGAATAATATTGAAAAAATTAAGAGAAACTTACTCCTACTAAACCACTTCCATCTATCATCTTATTACTTTTGTATTCTACTTAACTTAATTTAATCCCAACAACTACATTAACAACTTTATAAAAGTAAATATATTTTTAAGAGCATACATTTATATAAACAATCTTCTTCAAAAGTAAATAAGCTGATAAGTAGTAAATGAAAAAACTATTAATCAATAATCGAAACTGTCTATCAGTTAACAGGTATTCAAGCGCCTCAGGCATAATTCATATATTACCGGCAAAGAGCTGAAAAAATTGCGTTCGCACGTGCATCCATTATACCACAATGCCGACAAGAAGACATAAGCTCACCGGCAAAAAGCGCCGCTCATGCAACCAATAATCGCATTCGGTACAATGACGTACGTTAGCTGCCAACATCCGGACTTGTTAAGTGTGTGCCCGTCTGCGAATTTCAATTGAAACTGCAAACATATTCTCCAACTAAAATCCACACAAATTACTTCTTAAATTCTCATTAACAAAATGAAACACGCCAAAACAATAAACAATTACCACCGGTAATTCTAAGAACGGTGCGGTATGCCTGGTATCTAGTGAATAATTGTGCTGGTAATTTGCATGCCACTTTGTGTATTGTTTTCTGCAAATTTTTTACCTCAGTACTATGTGCGTATGATCGGCAGGCTGTGAGGAAGTACTTATTATTATTTGTATGCTTTAATCTGTTATTTTTTCTCGTTCTTTTTTGTTGTTTGTTTGGAATAGCGAAAAAGAAACATGACACAACAAATATTAACAAGTGTTAGAAAAATTTACTTTCAGAATTCTTATTTTAGACGAGACTTACGCTCGTGTGTACAAAAATTATTAACATTTTTGTGATGATACATAGTTACTAATAGAAATATATTGTATTCAGTGCATCATGACGCAGCTTTCTAACTAAAGTACAGCCCGAAACAAGCTACGAATTATTTCGCGAATTATTAAACTCAAAGTAGCTTAACATATTTTTAATTGTGTATCTATCAAAATTGATAATACTATATACAAGAAAAACAAGTAAGGAAGCACTAAGTTCAGGTTTAACCCGAACAAAATTTACGACAATTTGATATTCGTTGAGCAGTTTGTAAGGCAGCTATATCCCATAGTGATCCCATAGTGGCCATTCCCACAAATTATCAGTTTCTTAAGGAGCGCGACATGCAGCACCTTTATATACATACGCAAGTATATTAGAGTGGATCAAAAAGGAATATTTTTTTCGCTGGAGATTATAAAAAATAGATTCCTAGATCCTAAGAAAGTCTCTCCAAATATGAGCTCTTAATTGTAATGGGGACGTCTTCGACTTTACAGTTTTTTATTTTTTCTCATTATCAGATAGAAAGATTCAAATATCGTTTCCAACTACCTGAAAAAATCAAAATATGAAACGAGATTTATCTTTGAACATATCTAATTCGATTAGTTATAGCACCAAGCGTTAGGTAAACTAATTTATAATTAAGCCCTGGGGGATGGAATCATGTGTAGAAGTTCACGCAAGTGAGGCAATCAGAGAACTGCCGTACCCTTGGGAGGCCAGAAACGACCCTAGACCAAGTATCCTTTGGTTAGACGTAGAAAATCCGTTTAAAGGCAAACTAAAGTGAGAAGGCGAGCCATCCATCTCCAGGATTGTGCACTGTGTTTGAGATCTGCCACGTAAAAAAAAGCCCCGAATGAAAAGTAAAAATCAGCCTCGGAAGAGAAACCACCCTTTTGTTGACGACCACAGCAAACGTAGAAAGGATTATGATTTAAATACATGCAGCTGGAATGTCCGGTCCCTTAATTGTGAAGGTGGCGCCGCCCAGATGATTGATGTCCCTGGTTAAACTCGGTGTGGGATTCGTGGTGGGAGAGAGACCGCGTCCCCGAGCCCTGGCATTCATCCCGTTAGATGAACGTCGAGCCTCAATGTGCATTAAAGCGAAGATCTTCAATATAGTGCTAACTTCTTGAAAAGACGCGGCGACCAGCAAAAGATTGCAAGACCGAAGCAAAGCAGCGGTGGCCGGTGGCTTGCCGGCCAAGCTATTCATACACGGCGGCGAAGAATCAGCTTCTTTCTAGAATATGGGTAGTAAACGACAAGACGAAATATCTCCTGTCATCAAACAATCAGTCGTCGCACTCTGGGCTCTCACGTCACTGTTAACAGTCATGACTTCGAAGTCGTAAATAATTTTGTCTATCTTGGAACTAGCAACAACGATTTCGACAGGTGCTACTTTGGACTGAGTAAACGAACAAAAACCAAACTTTATAAGTCACTCATTATTTCCGACCTGCTTTATAAAATTTAATGGTGTGATATAATATTCATAATTTTTGAAGAAATATGGGCAGAGGATTCCACCGGCCCATAAAACATACTAAACCGTTGGTTTTTCGGGATGATCTTTTATATCTCTTCAGGTTGCTCTTCGGCAATTTTGCTTGCTTGTATACCCACTGAGCCAGAAATGGTTCGAAAACGTCGGATCTTCTTGGAACTTTTGAAGAGCTCATAGAGGGAAGCGATGTCGCTTGGGTAGGTCGAGCGTAGTATTTTGTACGCTTTCAATTTAAAATCTCGACGTAAATTGCGCCAAGTCGTTGCATACGTTAGTCCGAGTTGCTGCGAACAGCGTCGAATCGACTCTTCACGGTCTTCGTGTACATTGTCAACCACGGCAGCTAATTCTTCACTGCATGCTGGATGTGGGATATTTGGTTGAACATTATCCAGTAATGAATGCTGGATCTCAAGATGGGTTGCGAATAATAAGCTCAGTAGGCCGATTATGTTGATCGTAAGTTGAGCCAAGCAGGGTAAACACATTCTTTACAAAACGTGAATTTGTAGTATTAAAGTTGGACGATTTATAAACGTTGTTCCAGCGAAAGTCTTTTCATGATGAAATTCCAACAATATTGAACAAAAATAACGTGACAGGTTCACATGACCCAGGCGTGATCTGTCAAATAAAGGTTATTGAAAAAAGTAGCTATATTTGGATCACCCGTTATATTAAAATCAAGAAATAAAATTAAATTCGGAAGAATTCCACTTATTATTGTTTTTTTAAGTTTCATACTGCGTTCCATAATTAGATTCAGTGCATGGTTTTATGCAGAGATCGCTGAATTATAGCTATAAATATATTTTAGCACAAATTAAAAACATTTATGCATACGCTTATAACTATAAACAATCGATTGATCTGTCTGGCGTCGATTTTAGTATAGTCGCTTAATTCTACATTCATCTAATTGTTTGAGTAGTTTCGGATTCTTAATTGTGCTTGGCCTTCGATTTTTACTGCACACTTGTCTTGCCTTCGGACGGTCCACATACCAATTTGCATCCACTCGCGACACAGCAGTCGATAATAGCCCTGTTACCAATTTTCTTTTTGGCTAAATTCTTGGTCATTGTCACTTCCGTATGCGTTTCGTTGGCGCATGCATTTGCAGATGATATTCGTCAAGCGAGACAACCGCGTTAGTCGGAGCGTTCGTTTGCACTTTTTCTTTTGTATTTAGGCGAAACTTGTGTGCATATTAAGGATGTTATAAAATATATTTATTTGATAAGAAGTTCCCAGGAAATTCACTCCAAAAGATTTTACCCCATAAATGCGGAATCTTCTGAGAGAATCTTCAACGATGTATTTGAATTTAAAGTTGATATTCTCTCCTCATATTTAAATCAATACCAACTCTTGCAAATATAAGAAATATTATTAATATTATTTATATCGAGGGGCCTAGTATAAACGGATAGACCTAAAAACAGATGGTCATGACTAAATCGACTCAGCTCGTTACGTTGCTCATTTAATTATATAAAATGTTAAATACCTTTGAATATCTGTCCAATCTTTAGAATTAAACTATTTCGGAAAGCTGTGTGTTTAGTCTAAATTTAGTCATATTTTGATAAAAAATTATGAATAGTTAAGCTTGACCAAGGTATAGGCGATTCCATTCTAATTCAGCGCTAAACCACATTTGGTTTCATTAAAATATAACATTTTGGCCAACTTGAATGGTTTAAGGTCAGGTGGAAAAACGGAAATCATTATATGGATTGTTTTAGGGACAGAAAAAGAAACGGGCTGAATGCATTAATTTTGACATTGCTCAGGTATATGTTCTTCAAAAACAGTGTCACGTACCTAATTAGTTTTCGAGGTGGTGTTTTTGAGGTTGGTGTTAATACTGGTTCCAAGGTAGACGAAATTATCTACGACTTCGGCCTTAAAATCGACGAAAAGTTGGTGTGTGTCGATCTTCCTTTTGCAAGATTTGGCGCATGATAAAAATCTGGTCGATAGCAGACTTTTCAGGTCTAAAGCCTCACTGATAATGCCCAAACAGTTTGTTAACGGTGGACTTCGAAAAGACTTTATATGCGATGTTAAGGAAGCTTATCCCACGATAATTGCCGCAGACTGTGGTGTCCTCTTTTAGTGGATTGGGCAGAGCACATTTAGGTTCCAATCATCGGGCATGCTTTCATCTGACCATATATTGCAAAAAAGCTGACGCATCAACCTTGTCAGTTCTTCGCCGCCGTATTTGAATAGCTCGGCCGGCAATCCATCGGCTCCTGCCGCTTTGTGGTTTTTCAGACGGGTAATTGCTGTTCGAACCTCATCATAGTATATGGCATATGAACATCTATTCTATCGCCATCTCCTTATGTTACACGTTCCCTCGAAAGGTTTTCTGCTTTTCTTATTCTTTCTTTGGCCGATACACGCGGTACAAAGTCAACTGGATGTTCCGAAAATCTTTTTATTAGATATATGGGGACTAAGGGAAGTATTGGCCCGATTTAACCTATTTTTGATACACAGAAATTAATATTGTCTAGGAAAAGTTTCTGTCTCAATTTCAATTATATTATCACACATTGATCGATAATTAAGGTAAAAAGTAACTATCGGTACTGAGGTCTAAATATTCGGAACCTAGGGGCTTGAACAGTTGTCATTGGATTTAAACAATTTTTTGATCATAAGGTGGCACCACACTAAAGACACACACACTACTAAATTTGTGCAAAGTTGTATTCCGTTATATTGATTGTTTCTTGATTTGTATACTGGGAAGTGAAAGAATCACATGGAATTTAAAAATGTGTTATATGGGAAACTGTGATATAAAAATCTAAGAAGAATACCACGTACTACATTTTGTCGAAATCGGATGGTCGGGGTCCCGAGATATGAGATTTCAATTAAAAAGTGGGCGGTACCACGCCCATCGCCCCAATTTTCACACAAACTCCCATAAAGCTCTCTCATTACCATCTCGAAGGTAAAATTTAAAGTTTCTGTGTTTGGTTTAGTTATTGATTTATCTTGCTTTTAGTAGTTTAAAAAAATTACTGTTATAATGGGGAATGAGCGGAATTCTCCTTAAATTTCATCTGTTTTCACACTGTCGCTAGAAATTATTTATAAGATCTGTAGTCAGAGTGGTTTGTTGTAACTTAAGTGGTTTAGGAGATATAAACATTAAATTTGTTGATGGCGCGGCCACGCCCCACTTTTTCAAAAAAATTTTCCCACAGATGCGCTTGCTGCTGCTAGCCTCTGTATCAAATTACAGCTTTATATCTTAATTTAGTGCTTAGTTGTGGCACTTTATAAGTTTTCGGTTAATGGCGATTTGTAGGCGTGGCAGTGGTCCGATTGCGCGTCATCCTGATCATTTATGTATATGCACATAAAACTATCTCGATTAGTTTTAGGTGATACGTTCAACCGTTGGGTGAACAAAACTCTAATACTCTGTAGCAAGAGTATAAAAATCGGTTGGTAATTAGCTCTGAAATGGGCAAAAATAAGAAAAATCAAGGTTTTGAAGCTTTAATTTTGGCAAATTCCTAAATTGAATTCTCGTTCTACTCCACAGAACCTACAAGAAAACTGACATCACTAGGTATTTCGACTGCATTTATTTTTGTAGCACTGTGTAATCATAAAAGCGACTATTCATCAAAAAGGTACTTTTAAGAATTATTTTGAGGCACTTCTATAGCTATACTGTTTTCAGGAACATTTCATCTAAAAGTCATTAGGGTACATACTTATATCATATATAGTATATAACTGCAACAACACGCCGTTCGCCGGTTTGTATTTTTTTAATACTTACACTTTCGATATTGTTTTTTATAATCAGAAGTTAATATACTAAGAAAGAACTGCAAGTATATTCAGAAAACATAAGAACACATAACAGTAAAAAGCCTTAGACTCTTCAAGCCGTCCTCATCTCAAGCCTAATTAACTTATATGGTACATCATTAAGTAAATACATGCTTAATTTAAACTAATTCCATTGAGATTAGCAGAATAGCCAACACTACTGGCATGATCAACCTGATGATAACACAAACTGCGGTAAACACAAAACAACACCAACAATTTTGGCTGTAAACTTTAGCGGAATTTTTCAAGTTCAAAGTCAAGTCTTCGCTTGGACCAGTTTGCGGCGACTGCTGACTTGAACGGCAGCGACGGCGATCGAGGCAAAGCGAGCTCTGTACAACACTGCGAAAATCAATTGCCGTTGCGCATAACCGTTTAGTGATAAAAAATGCTGTTAGATATTTGGCAATTAAAATGCATTGAAGCATTGTTTGTGTAAACAAATTGGCAATTGGCACAGTGTATGCAGCGGAACTTTATTGCAGTCTTTTTGCGATTAGCTAATTTATAAGCACGGTAGTTATTTCTGCATGCTGACCCTTGACATCGCAAAGTGCAGGAAGAAGATTTATCCGAAACGGAAGGCAAAGTGTTGAAAAAAGAAATATAAACAAAAGTGATCATCAATCAAAACTGCGGATCAGATCGAACACATACAACAAACACCACTTTATTGTTTGTTGCTTTTAAGTTTCCAAGCGAGTTCGCTAGTATCTTTCCGTAAGCTGAAAATTATGCTTGGTATGTATGTATAGTAATTGTGGCCAAGAAGAATAATAGAAAAATCAAAATCAACAAATATTAAAAAATCAAAAAAAACGCAAAAAAAAAATTAAAAAACGTGAATGTCAAGAACAAGACAGCCGAAGACGCGAAATGCGCTCGTGGCACTGTAGAACAAATGAAGTCGGTCGTGCGCAACTCGTCAAACAACCGACTGCATAGCAAATGAACGAGCTAACTAAGCCGTGAAGCGATCAATTAACCACCCCAATGAGACGGCACACACACATTCTTGCGTGAATGTGTGTCAGCTTATAGCGGCACAGTATTTGGAGCTGAAAACGAAACTGCGTCTGACAATTTATTTTGCATGTATGTATATGTATGTACTTACGTACTTTTAATAAATAATTGTTTATATGCATGCGCTGGAGCTTGTGTGGGTTTATGGCCATTTCTTGAGCTTTCTTCTGATATATTTCTTTGTACATACATACACAGTTCAGTTGTCTCTTCACAACGCACCACCAGCTAGCTGATCGTATGTATAGCATAGGCGTTTGCTTACCCACGGAAGTGTAGATACTTAGTGCCGCGCGATCGTGGCAAAAAGCTCAGTACGTGAATGGTTATCGTGTGAAGCGGTTGCTAGAAAAGTGAGGCGGCACATTTTCGCTGGGGAATACACCGTTTGCACCGTTAGTTTGAAAATTTAAAGCAACCATAGCCATAGTGAACTATTTGGCGTGTGTGTATGAATGTCAACTCGCCTGCAAAATCTGGCAACGATCAGGGCTTAGAGAGCTGACTTGTCTAAAATAAAGTACAGGTGAGGCGTGTAGTATTTTAAAGTGGTCTAAAAATGACATAAAACACAATTGGGAGATCTGCAAATAGTGAAGTGAAATTAAAAGATATGTGAACATTACAGTGTATGTTACTACAGCAGACAGTGCCTACGCGGCGTATGATTAACATCCTGCATGTGTAAACAAATAAGAAGCTCTGGAAGATAGTATGTTTTTTTGCGAGAATAACTGAAAGACTGTTGTTGATTTTGCATTAAGATCAAGTGTTTGCTGTGTTTTGTGAAAACAAAAATAAAATAGACTTTACTTATTTGAAATTTTATGAAATCGCAAGAAAAAATCGCTTAATTATGCATATTACTTTCACATTACAGCAAATTAACTGGTTTTGCGTTGAAGTTGAGACTTGCCAAATTCTATTTAATTGTTTTTGTATGCCTTTTTCTCTGTAAATTCAACTTCCTACGTCTGTTTTATTAAACTTGACATTGATATTGTATAAAAACTTATTTTTGTCAAACCTTAAATTCGCAGGGAACAAAATTTAAAATTTTTAAAAATAAATAGGATATAAAAAATGGTTAATGGAAGTAAAAAATTAAAAAAAAAAAATAGTGATCTGATCTAAACAGTATCTACGGAAATTTTTACCGCTGCCATGGGGCAAAACTGCATGTCAAATGTCGTAAAGATATCTCGTTTGTCAAACAAGAACTTGATTCTCATCGTTCAGTTTGTATGTCAGCTATATGATATAGTGAACCGATCTAATAATTTTTTTAGATATATATTTTTTTTTTTGAAAATAACCTACATTATATTTCGTGAAGCTATCTTTTCAAATAAATTTTTTTTTCATACATGAACTTGATTCCGAACTT